>NC_056608.1:18399564-18517064 GCF_018340385.1 Cyprinus carpio
ATAATACATAACTGGTAAAAAATGTATAGCCTGAATGCACTATAAGTCGCTTTGGATAAAAGTGTCTGCTAAATGCATAAATGTAAATGTAAAAGTAAATGTCAACAAAATCAGCTACTGATTAATTTAAAAAAGTCAAGGAGTGCCTTTCAGCATCTTGATTTTAGGTTCACATGCAGTTTTACATGGAGAATATATATACAATATATAAACACAATGATTTCATATATAATCATTTAATCTAAATAGCATACTATAATTAGTTTTACTTTTTTCTTTAGATTTTGGGGTCAAATATGTCACAAAATTTTCTAGAACTTATTTTTAATGCTATTTTTAAATAAATAAATACATACACACATTCAGTACATATCATTTTGTTGCATTATAGAAATGAAAAAAACTTGCCCAGTTTTCATGAAAAAAATATTTTAAGATAAATATGACCTGGATGATTTTTTTTTTTTTTTTTTTTGTGAGATTCATCCACTAAAACAGACATATTTATCTATTGGCTACCTGTAGCTAAGAAGCCAAGAGGTCAATTGTTCTCCTGTGGTCCAAGACTCCACCTCCACAGTTAACCTTTCCTCTGAAAAATAAAAACAGTCAACATCAAATAAACACCATACTTTAATAAAACATTTACATTTTTTAAATAAAAACAGTTATGGTGACCCATACTCAGAATTAGTGCTCTGCATTTAACCCATCCGAAGTGCACACACACAGAGCAGTGAACACACACACACACTGTGAACACACACCCGGAGCAGTGGGCAGCCATTTTATGCTGCGGCGCCCGGGGAGCAGTTGGGGGTTCGATGCCTTGCTCAAGGGCACCTAAGTCGTGGTATTGAAGGTGGAGAGAGAACTGTACATGCACTCCCCCCACCCACAATTCCTGCCGGCCCGAGACTCGAACTCACAACCCTTCGATTGGGAGTCCGACTCTCTAACCATTAGGCCACGACTCCCCCACCCACGACTCCCCCACGTATTTATACTCCAACATATTAATAATAATTTATTCTCTTGGAATGAACAGTGAAACTGGGAATCCAATATGTTTTGCTGATAATCAGGTACAGCTCATCAGCTCAGTTTTCTAAGAAAGCTACAGCCCTCACCATTGAAAGTGTTAACCTCCACCACCATCTTTCCTTTTCTCTGATTGGCTGTCCACTCGAGTTGAGTCGGAGGGTGTCTTCTGCAGGCAGGGGAGGGGAGCTGGAGGGATGTGAGGAGCTTGTGCTGGCACAGAGAGCGATACTCCCCTGGACCTCGGTCGGACACATACCTGACAATCATAATAAATATTAGTTTTAATTCTGAAGATAACCAATAGCTGTACAGAAACACTAACTCCTGTCCGGCCTTATTTATCTATTGATCAATATGCAATTTTACAATCTGTATAGTTTACTTAAGAAATTTAAAACTGAATAATCAACCAATGGCAATGTTATATCAGTCCACTCTCTTCCTGTTATAAACACCCCTCTTTTGTGTTTATAATAAAGACGTACTTGAGCAGGGGTTTCTCCAAGGCAGGAGAGGGTGTGAAGGCACTCAGACAGCAGGCCAGGAGCAACCAGCCCCGCAGGGCACTCTCTTCATTATCCCCGTCCCAAGTGCGGTACACCAGTTGTGCTAGAATCTCATCTCTGATACTGGGCCGTAATTGGCTCTTCTCCACAATATAGTTCCCTAACATCTGCTCTTGCCATCCTGTCAGATCAGAGTCACCTGTGAAACGCAGGATCTAAAGGAGAACGTAGATGAGGAAGGATCCAAGATTTCACACCGAACATTTCAGTAAAGCTATTTCGAATTTCTGTGGTAAACGCAAAACCATATCAGTTCGTTTTTAGGTTCTGTACTGACCAGTTTGTAGATTTCTAGAGCTGTACGGGCATCATCAGGATCCAGAGACGTCAGAGGCTTCTGAAGCGGAAAACCCTGCGGCTGGCACCATCCGTCCTAATGGAAAGGAAAACAGATAACTGCTGTAAAAAAATTGGAAGAAATCGATTCACAGATCTGGAAATTGCTTTTGAAGCGGAAGACCAAAAAACTAGGTAGGACGTTTTTTAAGTTCTACCTTCAGGACTGTGTTGGCATATTGGGAGAAAGGGTGTCTGTCAATGTCTTGGGGCAATGAGAGGTTGTGGTCTGCTTTGATCTGTGGCAGAGCTACTTCTGTTACTCCTGATCCTTGAGGACGTCCTGAAAGCCATCATTGTAAATGTGAATACAAATATGGGCACAGTTTTTACCCAAAGCAATACAATTACTTAAAAGACTTAATCTGAGTGTGAACACTGTCAGTCATTCTTAAAATGAATACTTTTATTCAGCAAAGATGCATAAAATGTATTAAAATTGACAGTTACAAAAGATGTTTATATTCATCAAAGAATCCAGAGTTATTTTAAACTACAATAATATTTCATAATCCTTTTACTGTTTTTTTTATTATTATTATTTAATAAAAGCAGCTTTGGTGAGCATTACAGACTTTTTTTTAACTGTAGAGTTTTGTCAAATTTCAACAAAATCAGCTGCTGGTGAATTTAAAAAAAGTAAGGAAACACCTTTGAGGATCTTGAATTCAGTTGAACAGTTTCACATGGTCAAACCATTGAGAAAATTGTGAACAAATTGCTTTAAGAAACTTGTTAATCAAAGTTACTTATCTGTCAGTTTTGAAAAGCTAAGAAAAAAGTTCACATTTCACTTTTAGGCACTTTTACAAATAAAAATGAAAACCCTTTTATAGCACTTTCACTCAAGTGTGTTTGATCTATTACTTTTTTTAACTGAGTATAATTACACAGCACTTCAGTCTTCAATCTCAGTACTTTTAATTCGGTCTCAAGTTTTAAGGATCTCACCTGCTGCATTGCGTAATCTGGCCGACAGGTCTGCCGGGATCTCCAACATTCCCACATCCTTCAGATAAAACATCGTATTTCATTCTTAAGTGTTGTTCAAAATTAACTTTTAACTCTGAAGCGACCAGTTAAATTTTGTCCAAGTCCATAAAAATCAGATGCTCAGAGACCTTGAGCACACAAGTCAAAAAACAAAAGAAAATAAAAAAAAATCTATAATAATGAAAAGATGCAGAGTGCCTCACCATCTCTGAAGAGGAAGATGTCGGATTTGCTGCGTCCTTCGCTCTTGATCTATCAGTATGTTCCTGATCAAATCAAAACACAATCAAAAACACAATCTAACATTAAAAAAGTTTAATATTAAGCCACTCTCTGGCCATTTACATATTGTCATTCCTTCTTGACTGAGCTATTGGACATTTATTTTGTAAAGCTATTCCACTCATTTATTCTATTACCTGTCCACGACATCCTATGCAAAGGTAAACAGGACTATTCTTAGCAGCTGGCCTTCTTTTATATCCTAGGAAGACCCTCCCTTGACTCGCTCCTCCCCAAACAAAAGAATTACATGAAATATGAGTCACCAAACCCATTTTTTATCTTATCATTTAGTATTATCATTGTGTTTGATTAGCCTTTTCTGTTTTGTGTATCATTGTTGCTAGAAAACAGTGTGCAGAAAATAAGCCCATTGATTTTTACATACTGTAGAAACAAATCTGAGAGTATCCTGGAGTGTTGCCACCAGATACTTTTTGCCTGTTCCAGTGAACTATTTTTATACTAAACAATTTAACTTTTATTGTACAAGAAGAAATACTATCATACAAAACACTCACAAAGCTGCTAAACCAACTGAATGAGGATCACATCACAAACCAGTCTTACCACAAATGCATAACAAAAGTGATTTGACAGCAGAGTGCATCACAGCTGAGGAGGACATAGTCCAAACTTTATAAAACAATGAGGGGTAACAAGGAAACTGAACTGAATGCAGCAGGTTACATAACTTAGTGGATCATTTAAATAGAACTCACTACCAGTCAAAGGTTTGGACTGATTAAGTTTCTGATGAACATATTTTTGTTCATAAATATACATTGAATTTGTTTACAAAACTAACATTTTTATTTAACAGACATGACAGACAAACCTCAGAACAGTGTGCCATGAACAAGCTTTAATGCAGGAACAGCTCTAATATAATAGTCATTATATAGATGGAAACCGATCCAACATTCAATAATAGCACTGACAGATGATGGCCTACTTTTAAGATATGTCAGTAAATATGTGAACAGATTTGAACTATACTAAGTATGAAATAAATGTATTTTAGATATATTACTTTTTTACTAGGGCATAAAAGGGAACCATCATCCCATGAAGCACCTCCTGAAGGCTGAGAGTGTGGAGAGTTGCAATCTAGATTTTGAGGAATCTCAAAAACATTTGAACATGATTCCCATATTTCCATTTGTGTTATGTAATACTTTTTAAAAAAACTTTAATATTATTCTGCAATATTGAAAACAGTGATAATAAAGAATGTGTAAGTATAAGAAAGTATAACATTTTTGACTGGTAGTGTAAAAAGCCAGAACCTTTTAGAATTTAAAATCTTTTTCCAACATATCACATTAAAGAAAACTTAAGGTCTTACATAACTGATATAATCTCTTTCTTATTTTCCGCCCCTAAATTCTCTCTGTATCATTAATCTGTCGGTTTGTTATTAGCATGTGTAATATGGATAAATATTAAACACTACCTACCTAGGATGATATTAAAACAAACGTAGCTGTCCCCATGTAAAGTGCTCTTTAACTGATGAAATTAGTTGGAATCCAAACACAAGAGGAGTGGTGCTTAGGTGGGTCTTTGCAGGAATGAGAGAGAAAGTGAGGAATAAAGAGAGACTCTAGGATCAAAGATGAAAGGGCAGGCAGGCGGGCGGATGGCATTTCTTACATGTGTACACACTCTTAAACAGCCCATGACGCACTAGAGAGACCAAACACACCACATCAATCAGAGAATAAACATAACTGTACAAAAATTGTTTTTTTAAGTTGTTTTGCATTGTGTTTTTTTTTTTTTTACAAGAAATTGATAAAAATAAAAAAATAAAAAAGAAAGAAAGAAAGAAAACCACCACGCTTTTTATTTAATTTGAAAAAGAAAAAAAATGGAATTCGTTTTTTTATTGAGGTTGAGTAATAGGAAACTATGGGTGCCATTTTAAGAGCAATAGATTGAATTTCACAGTCACATAAATACACTCAGCACACAAACGGTCCAAAGTCCATCCAAAGAGTAAAATATATTATAAGACTCATGACACAAGATCAAGTTCACACTATGACCTTACACGTGATGTAAGGAAACAGTAATCAGTATTCAGTGGCTCGTATGACTAACTTGAAAATGTATTTGACTGTCATTGCATTAGATAAAATATAAAATCGGTTGGCATGAATTAATATAATGATAACTATAACAATCCATTATTTAGAATGGGACGAATGAGGCTGGAATTTATTGCTTTGTATTAGCTTTCACTTATAATGCGGCCTTAGTTACCTAGCAATAGTCCATATAGGTAAACAGCTGATATAGTGAAGTGTGTGAATTTATATATATGGAAATTAAGCTAAGAAAGAGCCACAGGCACACGGGACAAAGGACTGAAAGAGCTAGAGATAAGGGGAGAGATAAAAGCTCTCACCCTCCAATGGCGTCTCTTGATGGTGTCTCTATGATCATCATAGCTGCCCAGAACTGAGTGAAGGACTGCTTTAATTTCTTGTAGTACTTCCTGTAACAGAAAGAGCGCGCCACTGCTTCACATTCAGAATCACATTCGATTCGCTTCTGTTTTTATCATGCTCTCAAGGGTTATCAAATATGAAATCAATGCACATACAGAGCCTGGTGGCCCCTGATGTGGGACTGAATGAAGATAGCCTTCTTTTTAAAGAAACAGAAGTTTCTCCGGCAGATGAAGAATTGAATGTTCATCTGGATGGTGACTACTGATGGGTGCTACTCCATTTTTCCTCCACCCTCTGATACAGACTCTCCTTCATAAACACCTGTGTGTGTTTACATTAAAGGAAATCATTAGAGGGTGGGATCTTTAGTGTTAATGTATTAAATGAATGAGTCAAAATAACCCAGGCTGTGGTAAAGAGTTATGTTACTGTACTTTAGTGAGTCTTAGTTGGTAGTGGCCTTCCTCTGCTCCTAGAGTCTCCAGTAAAGTCACTACTTGCTCTTTACAAGACTGATGTGCAGCAGGTCTCTGGGCCAATAATACACCACATCTGAAATAAGACAGAAAAAGCGCTAGAAAAATGTGGTTGAAACTCATCTATAAAGATGGAGATTTTATGATATACCTATACTCAGGGTTCACACACAATTTGTGTTTTTTGTTAAATGTGAGCCAAAATCATCACAATTAAAAGAACCAAAGACTTAAACTACTTCAGTCTATGTGCGCTGAATTTATTTAATACACGAGTTTCACAATTTAAGTTGAATTACTGAAATAAATGAACTTTTCCATGACATTCTAATTTTTTGAGATGCACCTGTATATATCTGTGTGTGTGTGTGTGTGTGTGTGTGTGTGTATATATATATATATTTATATATATATATATATATATAGTGTCAGCTGAAATTACCTTAACATAGTTTGGCTTAAAACATCGAATAAATGTAGTTTAAAAAAAAAAAATGGAATTAAGTTATCTATTTTCACATTTGCGTACTATACACACCAAATGGCAATACCAAATGCCCTGTGTATAAAACACAATGCAGTCAATTCATACAAAATATAGCAGAATAAAAAACTGTGATATTTGTTGACCTCTCCAAACGAGTGGTGAGCTCTATTAGTGACTGCTGGAAATGAGCTGCTACTGTTGTCATCTGGTTCCGGTAACCCTTTGCTCTTTCTAGCTCTTTCTGTTGGACATAACGCTCTTGAACCTTCCGGAAGAAACCAGACACCATCTACACAGACAAGAAAACACACTCCAATTACTTGTTACAGTTATTTGTTACCAAACATTGGTCCTTCAAAACTTAATGAGACCTAAAGCTTGCATAAATGAAATGGGTTGTTGCGAACTCTTTTGTTTTGTCCGAGTGTGTTGACAGTCTCATGAATATATAATAGTGGACACATTATTGTATTTTTTTGCAATCTTGACATATCACTAATCACTGAGGACAGTGTGAAGTGAGCTTTCATGAACATGAGATGAATTTACCTGTAAATGACTGCAGGCAAAAAGATCTAATACTTCTGAGCGAAACTGGCCGTGATTTTTATTTAGAAAGTTGTTCACCTTGCAAGGACAAAAAAAGTAATTTTAGCCTAAATGTTTGCAATAAAAGTATTTTAGCCATGAAAATCAAAAGATTCTTGGTTAAGCTCTCAGAACAATCATCTTTCATGAATAAAACATTTTGTGAACGCTCAGATCAGGGTTGCCTGGTACGTGACAGCGCCTGCATAGTGATATATTGTGAACACTGGCAGAGGAATTTTGGGCTTGGTGTAGTAGGGACTGTTGCCATGGTGATAGCGACATTTCTGCAAGAACGTGTGGTCTGTAGCCTGGGACAAAAAATAAAGAGAAAGCCAAAGAAAAGAGAAAGGCAAAAAAGACAAAGGCAGCCCATAAATCCATTGTAGTATAATTTGCATTTGAATCTACACTAGGTCATTTTAGTGGAAATTTAAGTTTTATGATATTTAATCATCACATTAAAGTAGAAGAAGACTTCCAAATTCATAATTGAGCTGTTTATTATTCAAGATTATTCAAAAGAATGTTGACTTCCACTCAATGTCTGGTTTAAAGCTGAAATGGGAAGTTACTTGAGGAAGGCAAGTCTGGTCATCCAGGATTTGAAGGATTTCACACGGCCGTGCTGAGATGAGATCCAGACAGCCATTAGAGTTTTCCAGAATTATTGGATACCACAAGATCTGCTCTGCGCTGTATTCCTCCTAACAAAAACACATACAGACAGCCACTAGTTTTATTTATTTTTTCAGTCCCCTAAAGTATAAATTATATCCAGGGCAAAAAAAACTAATCTGAGAAGCCACATATATGGTATGGTATCTCAGGAATTATGATTGCTGGTCCCATTTGAATTGGTAGATATAGATTAAAACGTGTTCCCGTCAAGTCCAAATGGTAAAGAGTCTCCTCAAGGTATTAATATTTTCACAATTGTCCTCTAAACTAGGAAAAATGTGAGAATAAATTGTCAATATGATGGCTGAGGACACACACTGACCTGCTCTTGGGCCACTAGGACTTTGTTCACAAATTGTTGCAGCTGCTCATTGGCAAAGTCTATGCACAGCTGCTCGAAACTGTTCACACTCAGGTCCTGTAATACACATTTGTTGAGTTCTCTCCCCCAGACTTGCTATAAACAAGTGGGAATTCAGTGACACTTTGCACATATATATGATTCAGCTGTAAATGTAAAAAGACAATCAACAAGAAGTTTAACAGTAAAACTGTCACTTTAAGGTCATAATGAGGGACAGGATACCTCAAAGCCTTATATATCCATAATTCCAACGGTGCTGTCCATCTCTTTGGGAATCAACCACTCATTGATGCGTTCAAGAATCTGTTGTTTTATAGTAATATTCTGGGTTGATGATATATTGTTGCATAAATGTAAAGTTTACAAATTTACAAAAGCACCATTCAAAAATTTACAATTTAAAATAACTATTTTCTGTTTTAATATAATTAAAATTGTAATTTATTCCTGTGATGCTAAAGATACATTGCAGCAGTTTTCAGTGTCACATGATTGATGCTCAAAAAAAGAAATGTGTATTTGGGTAAGTGTGTATACGAGTTTCTCACAGTCACCTGGTGTGTGATGACCTTCTGTAAGGCCTCGGCAGATGCCTGCAAGTGGTTTCCCACTCTCTGAGCTTCAGCTTCACTAAAAATATGGGTAACCTCAAACGATTTACTCTATTTTTGTGGGGGTACAAACACACACAGCTTAAAGCATACACATTTTTAAAGTTCCTAAAAGCTAAAGCTGTTCTTAAAAGGGGTAATCCAGGCATCCACACCTCATAGGAGCTGAAGCAAATGTTGCCCAGCTGCAGGATAGATGACAGAATGGCCCAAATGGTTGCAAGTTGATCTGCATGTAAACCAATGGTCTCCAAGCAGTGGACCAAAAGCAGGAAGTCTTGCTTGTCATGCTTCCATTGAAGCTCACAAGCTCTGCCCTTAAAAGCAGTTAAAACGGGAATATAGACAAATATCATAAACCAATAGGCTTTTAAGTGGCTTTTATTTTACCTGGTTGAGGTAGAAGTTTCAGCTCTCAAGAATGGGTAAAACATCCATTGACTGATGAGAGGGAGATTATCTTTTTGAGTTATGCGATTATGTCTTAATTTACCTTATATCTTGAGAAATTGATTTACCTGACATAATTTATCATTTCTGCCTTGATACATGGAACTCAGGTAATGGACAATGAGCTTGGCAACCTCTGTCTTACCTGATCCACTTTGTCCACTGTTGAGACATTCACATTCATTCAAATGTATAATATATATTGTAGGAATATGTGTATATATACATATGTAATGATTGTGTACAATCATTATACAGTTGTGCTCATAAATTTGCATGCCACTTGCAGAATATGCTAAATGTTAATCATTTTAACAAAATAAGAGGGATCGTGAAAATTGCATGTTATTGTTTATTTAATACTTTCTTTAATAAGCTATTTCACATAACAGATGTTTATATGTTCTCCACAAGACAAAATAACTGAATTTATTAAAATGACCCCATTCAAAAGTTTACATACCCTTGAATCTTAATAATCTGTGTTGTTTCTTGGATGATCCACGACTGTTTTTCTGTGTTGTGAATGTGACTGGTCCTGAGCAGTTCAGCTGCCTGATGTTCTTTAGAAAAATCACCCAGCTCCTGCATATTCTTTTTTTTTTTCGTATTTTTTCCATGATTGATTTTTTATTCATATGCATATGAAAAATGTCCATAATCCTCCTCACTTTATGATGATGCAGTGCTCTTGGGTGGTATTCTGAGATTGGCAAAAGGCAGCATCTGCTGCGGCATATATATGACTACAGGGACAATGAAAATCATTCTTTCAATATGACAGTTAAACACTTCTCAAATTAAAAATAAATAAATAAATACGTTGCCTACTGCCAAACACTGCTTGAATTCTCATAAGTGAAAGCACTTTTAGGTGGATTATTGTGCTTCTCTTTACCCTGGTACTGCTGTCTCAGATCCTCAGTGTAAATGCTGAGAGGCTTGAAGGGGTTGATGGACAGGAGCATATCGCCAATATACATCTGTTGGTTTTAATAAACCATTTTAATAAAATTAAAAAGACAACTGAATGTGAAAGAGAAGATCACATTTGATTGCCTTGAAAACGTAATGCATACATAAATTTAATCTTGATGAAACCGCTTCTTCAAATTCAGCAGAGCAGAACTCTCACACAGCTCTTTGAAATAAGATGCGTACTTTAGTTAAACCATTTTAATAAAATTAAAAAGACAACTGAATGTAGTTTGAATGAAGTTTTCATGTTTTAGTTTTGTTTAGTATAATTCAGTTTTTTATATGGTGTGGCTTTTTAATGTCTACACAAGGAAGTGTACATCAGGTGACTGCTGCGATGACTTTCTCCAGCTGTGCCGAATCTTCCACCTCATCCACCTCCACAGCTTGACTGCTTCCTGGGATCATTACCCGAGGCACGAAGTAAAGGAAGCAGAGCAGAGCTGTCACTGAGAGCCCCCAGTGGGCAGACATGTGGATAATACCTACACTATTTCCCAGCTTCCAGTTTCGAATAAAACAATAAACATTGTAGATGTCAATGAGATTACTTGCATAATTGCAAAAGAGCTCAACAGCAATTGTGTAAATTATTCTGCCTATCTCATACCTGCTTGCTGTTAAGTCTCTCCTCGAGCATATTTTGGGTTGGATGTTCAGATTTCCATGGGCCTCTGCCATTATGGACTGAAATGATGTGGGCATGTTCATCATCCTGATATACTGTCCATTTAGTAATTTCTCCACTGTTTGACTGGGCAGAAGGTTTTCTGAACTTAGCCAGTCTTGGGGATCACCACGCATTTGCTGAGTCTGAGCCCAGTGTAGCTCCATAGCGGAGGGCAAAAGACCCTCACCCATTAGTTCCGCCACCTCTCGGTCTGCATCCTCCTCATAAGAAGGTTGCTTTACTTCATTTGAGGTAAAGAGGTGAGGAGACATTCTAAGAAGATCAAGTCAAGCAGCCCAGGTGTCTGAGACATTAACCTTTTGTCTTCATGCACTTCCTGACTATAGGGCAGGGTCCCATGTTAAGGTATGGGCGAAACGTGGTTTATACCTGGTGGTTTATACTCTGTTGTGCCTGCATTACCTGTGCTGGTGCTAGTAGATGGAACGGTGGCTTCATTAGCCTTGCCAATTTTGTTCATCCTTGGGAACACAATTGCATATTTAGCATCTCCTGAGTCTGCCTTTTCCTCTGCGTCTTGTGGAGAAGAACAGGGTTCATCAGAAGAGTCACACTGGGCATCAGCTGTAATATCCACATCTGTCTTGGAATTCTTTGAGGCTGATACTTCCTTCTTTGATTTTCCACCACTTGCCATTTTCATATCCATCTTGGACTTGGTACTGCTATTCCTCTTCTTGACTACCAAAGCAGGGAGCCATTTTGAGATCTCAATCGCTTGGGCGACCGCTGATAATTTTCTTCGAACGTGGGAGCCCTTTTGCATTTTCTTTTGAATCCATCCTGAGACGCTCCGTAATGTCATTATGCCTCTTTTCTGGGCCAATAAATGCTCGTTAGACTTTGAGGGCATCTCTTCTTCAGGTTCATGCTCAACTGCGTGCACCATTATTTTCTCACATGAATCTTGATTTGGCTCTTCAACAACCTTTTCCCCTTTTTTTCGGAGGTCGCTTTTTTAGCGTTCTTGCTTTTATCATCCTTTCCTTTGCCTTTCATTAAAAACAGCATACGAGACTGTCTGTTCAGAAGATCTTTCGGGCCTTTTGTTGGGGGTGCTGCCTGGTCTTCCTCGGTCTTGCTCATTGTCTTTGTTTTACTTGCCAACTGTAGAATTTGAGACTTACCTTTAGCAGCGCCACCTTTGGAGAGAGCCATTCCTTTAATATGAACTTCTTTCAGAATCGTCTTTAGGCTCCTCTCCTCTAGAAGGCCCCTTCTTTTGTAGTATCTTCGATTTAAATATATTTTTCTGCCCCTGGAGTTGAACTGTCAGGTTTAGCAGTCCTGGTTTCTTTGAGGAATGGTCTGTCTCTTCTTGTGTGCTCTCTTGCCCCGTATCACTCAGTACCTCCTCAGAGTCGTCGTCTTCTGCACTGCTAACAGGTTCCTTCTCGGGTTCTTCTTTGATTCTTCTTTCAGCAGGCACATTGGGATTGTCCTTTCACTCGTTTCTTCTCCTCTTCTTCTTCCTCCTCTTGTTTTTTCCAATACTGTACATCGTCTACTTCCTCCCCTTCTGTTTCTTTGCCTACATCTGACAGTTCTTCAATTGATACACTTGCATCTGTCTCAGCGGTGTTCTCCACCCAATCTGACCCCTCTTTCTTGTCATCCTGTCCTGCTTCATCACTCTCTTTTTCTGAGCTCTCTGCTTTCTCGCTCTCGGATTCATCCTCTTCTGTATCTACTGCTTTAACAAGTCTTCTTCTCGCAACTTTTGCAGGAGTTTTGGCTGGATTTTTTTTCTGGTCAGGTTTCGATTTGACAGCTTTCCCCATAGCTGGTAAGTTAGTCCCCTTAGCAAGTAAGACTTTGCAATTTTGCTTTCTTGCTTTGGCTATTTGCCTAGAGGTCTCTATCTCTTCCTCTGGCGGATCCTCGGTTTGGTCACCATTCCCAGTTTTCTTCTCTTTTTAGTTCTTACCTTTTCCCAGCTATTTCTTCCTTCTTAACAAATATATCACCTTTTCCTTTCTCACTTTCTTTATTATTTAAGATGATCTTTTTCCTCCTTTTTGAGGGGGAATTGATTATTTTTTGTCTGTCTTTCTTGCCACCGCTTTCTAGCCCTGGAAGGGGATTTGTCTGGAGGCATGATTCTAGGTTAAAATACCCTCACAGGTCCTGTTTCTGACTTCTGTTCCAATGCCAGGACATTTCTTTGATGACCTAAGAATAATAAAACATGTGCAAAGATTAAAAGACCACAAAAACATGTAGCACAGATTTATTCAATACAAATACATCTGTCTGCAAATAATTTAATTGCTAATCTTTAACTTTGTCCAGGTCTAGTGAAACTGCTGCATATCAGTAACCTAAACTATGATGGGTAGAGATCATATGTCATGTCTTTCAACTCAAGTCCAAGGTGTACCTGACCTAATGGTCACCATTAGGACTGGGTTTCAGGAATTTAGCTCAGCACTCTCAATAATGCTGGTTGGATCAGAGATTTGACTTTAGATATAGATAGATCAAGCACCGTATAATTTGTAACATAACATAATACACACAAGTATGCAAATACCATGCATTTCAAACACATTTACAAAAACTTTACTGCATCAGTGTAACACTGAAGGACTCACCTGTCTTCTCAGGTACATATGAGGCATTGAGGGCACTCAAGAGTTTTTCTGCTAGTCCCAAACACTCCATGCATTGATCCTGTGACTGGACTCAAACACCTACAGAGTCTTTCTGACACAAATACACACACACAAGCATGCACAGAAATTCGAGGGCTCTGGTGAATAATTTATTTGACGGCACACCATATAGTTATGCACCCATTCATATCGGCAGCTGCTGAACAGACGGTGGAAAGGTGAGAGGCTTCACTGCAGGGGTGACAAAAGGTGTTTGATACACGAGAGAGCAGGAGAAACACACTGACAGATGCTCAGATGCTTACAAAGAAATTCCAGAAGATATTCCTTTTCAGAAAGTCGGTTATGGTTTTCTTTCTCCATCATAAAAAAGGTCTATATTAGAATGCCGGATTAAAACACAAACACACACACAAAACTTTTTAATAACACTAGACAAACAATAACCAATGTATCAGGATGAAACCAAATACTGAAAGTTTTATATTAAAAACAGAAAGTGCATCTCTGTGGATAAAGTGCAAGGTCATTTATAATTATTAAATATTTACATTTCAAATGAAGTAAAACTGCTAAAAAGTGATTTTTTTTTTCAAATGTTTTCTAATAAAAAATAAAATACAGCCCACACAAAAAATAATTATGATAACCTTTTTTTTGTTTTGCCATCCTTAAAACAGTTTTTTTTTATTATTTTTTTTAAAATTGTGGATTATTTTATAAAGTAGTATTATTTTATGGTAGTGTTTTTTAATTTTTTTATTATATTTTTTAGATAGACCATGGTTTTACAAGAATTCTATTTATTTATTTGTATTTATTTTTAATTCTCTTGTGACGCGTGACACAATGGTGTAAACAGCTATTTCCCAGAATTCTTTAAAGGGATACTCCACCCCAAAATGAAAATTTTGTCATTAATCACTTACCCCCTTGTCGTTCCAAACCTGTAAAAGCTCCATTCGTCTTCAGAACACAATTTAAGATATTTTGGATGAAAACCTGAAACCTAAAGTCATTATTTTTGTTTTCTTCGCTTACAAAAAGTGTTCCCGTCGCTTCATATAACCCAGATTGCACGTCTGATGGCAGATGGAGTATTCTGACGACGACTTTCATACCTTTTATGGACCTTGACACTGTTATTTACTTGGCAGTCTATGAGACAGTCACAGGCCCTCCCGGTTTTCATCCAAAATATCTTAAATTGTGTTCCAAAGACTAACAGAGTTCTTACTGGTTTGGAACGACATGGGGGTAAGTGATTAATGACAAAATGTTCATTTTGGGGTGGAGTATCCCTTTAAGAGATATCAGGCAAACATTTGAGTTACTGCAATTACGGAATAAAGCATCTCTCAATAATAGATGATCAAAAATCTTGGCTGAATCTGTATGACAATTGATCTGACCAAAGGGAGACTTCTTTTAAAATATTTTCAAAGGCTACAACACTCTTATAAGTAGCCATAAATTGACTAGACAGACGTGCAGTTATGGTTCACTTACAAAAAAAACAGTCATGTCATGAGTCCTGTTCTCATAATGATAATTCTTTCGCTCCTTCTTTCTTGAAAAAATATCAGTTCAATTACGAACTCAAATTTAGTATTGATTAACTTAATCACTACTTGATATAATTGAACTTTTTTTCAAATATATAGACTTGTTCCAATGTATATCTTGTTTATAATTTATATGTCATGGTTAGCAATTTTAGGCCCATTTCAAACTTATGCAATCACAAGCATAAAACAAAGACTGCATAATTGGGCAATTATTGTAATGCATATCGCTGCACATAACATTCTCATTTCATTCATACCAACACTAATTACAAGAATCACATAGAGAAAAAAAAAAAATAATAAAAAAAAATAATAATAAATAAAAATAATATATATATATATATATATATATATATATATATATATTATATATAGATATATACTATATATATATATACACATACATACATATATATACATACATATATATATACATACATACACATACATACATATACATACATACACATACATACATATACATACATACATACATACATACATATATATATATATACTATATATATATATATATATTATATATATAATATATATATATATATATATAAAATATATATACATATACAATATATATATACACACATATAATATATACATATATAATATATATATACAGACAAAATTGCTATTACACTTCTAAATTATTGTAAAAACTGACTTTTTTTTATTTAGTCTTAAGCTAAAAAATCTCTTATTGTTTCTAAAATTAAAAATGAAGAAAAGAACTGTTTGTGCGAAAAAACTTTTACTGAGAAGACTGTAGTGTGCAGTTACAAAGCATAATAATTAGTGTTCTCATACATAATCATGTATGATTCTACAAAAATATATTCTAGACCCCCCCCAAAAGAAAACGCTAAAAGCATTTCAGGAGACAGTACCAAAATATTTCCTTGGATGAGAAAATACAGCCCTCCGTAAAAGGAACCCAGCATTCAAAACAGGTACGGATTTTCATATACACATATATTAAAACATTTGACTACAATATTTTAAAATTACATTCCTAAATTACATCATTCATTATTGGCATAAGAGAAATGTTTTACATTAAAATAAAAAACAGAAAATAAAAACCTAGCCCCTCAGAAAGCTGTACACCCTAGAAACTACAGCATATGAACTACACAGTAGTGTCCAAGTACCTAGAAGAACTTTTATCTAGCCACTGTTCTCATTGGTGTGGACGGGGAAAGGCAACACTACCTGTTGTGGAATACTCAGTAGGGTTTTAAATGTGGATGTGGTTTATTAGCATCTAGTGCTAACGTCGCCTTGTCGTCCGACCCTAATTATACAGCTAATGGCATCTTTATCCACCTTTTATATACCATCTATGCAAATTCTGAGGTCCTCAATCTGGTAGAAAAGAAAAATCATGCATTTAAAATTAAGTTAAAAACAAGATTGGCAGTCTTTCAAACGCCACTGCATTTGCTCGGGTTGCTGCAGCAAACTGCGCAGACGCAAACAGTGTGAATGGCGGTTGGTCAGCATGTAATGGATTTAGTGGAGATACAGTGTTTGGTCTTAGCAGGCACAGGTGGTGGTCCCTCGCTCTCCTCTCTCAGGATGTAGAAGCTCTTGAGTGGGAGGTTTCTCTCTCCAGGGCAAGGCTTTCTCATGGTTCAGTAGTGGTTCTAGCAGTAGTGTTCAGATCGTAAGCAAGTCTGGAATGAAGAGCGCATCCAGAATCGTTCAGGCACTGGGAATTAAAGGCTCAATCTGTGGACACAGCAGCAAGCAAAGAGCCAAAATGAACATATAGCAACTTGTAACATTTTGGCTGACAATTTCAATTAAGTATTAGAAATAATTATGACATGTCATGTGTCAATTACCAGTGTAGTGCACAAAGTAATTTATTCATGTAAACAAATAGAAAATTATTTTCTCATTCATTTATGCATATGGTAGAATATATAGTATATATGACCCTATATCTTTAAAATAATTTTTTAGAAAATTTTACATTCACACTGTAGGTTATGTAACCCAATCTTTTATGTATCAATAATGTAATCCAAATCTTACATTATTATTATGTTGTTATCATATGCAAAGTATTATTGCTATTTTATTGACAAAAAATATGATTTTTTTTAAAGACAGGGGAGATTAGAACATTTCTTTGAGACAGTTACAATAATAAACAATACAAAAAAAAGACAGTAATAATAATTTTTCTTTGCATGTGATAATGACCTGCTCCAACCAAAGCAATCTGAAATTATTTAAATATTATGAACCCAGAGCACATTTTTCTTTTCTAATGCACAATATGCAAACCCGAACCTCTTGTAAGTGAACAGCTTATATAACACACTACTGCGCCGGAAGACATACAGGAACATCTGCATTTTAAACACTGTTGAAACTCCCTTCTTTGAAACTCGATCACTGTTCTCTCAAAAACTTGCTGGTTACAATATTATTATTAAAATGGAGAATACCAATTTATGCTAATCAGGAACAGACAATAATTACCTCCATTGCTTAGCACATCGCCTGCTTTTGGCTTTGTCTTGAGATTGTTCTCTAGGAACGTCCTTTAAACGAACAAATGGTAGATTATTCAAAACCCTACGGGTATTAATGCATATTAATTAAGTAATAGGGTCTACATTAAATTAAACCTTCTTACGTTTGATCCCCTTCTAGAGACTTCTGGATCTCCTGAAGCACGCCTGTGTTAAAGCAAGATGTGAATCAAACAAATACACAAAGACTTTCCCGCAAATTATATTTAAACACTATAAAAACTAGTCCAGCAAACAGCGTCCTCAGTGGAAAATCTAGTTCTTTTTTATAAACAACAAATCAAGACTTTTTCACAGGTATTAATGCAACAATATTATTGTGCAGGCGAATGGGAGTGTTTGTGATGGTGAATGGGATGTGTTAAAGGTTTTGTGCACATGACTGCACAGATTAAATAAATTTTTAGCATGTTTAGAATTGTTGTGAAAACATACAGCATGTTTAGATTATTGTTTTAAGCCATTTGCATGTCGTCTGCATGTCACACATCCACAGCAAGCAGAGATACAAACAATCTGATACTGCTCTACTGCTCTTACTTTACTTCTAAACTACTCTGTAATATGCTGTCTAACTGCTGATCCTCGTGTACTCACTCTCATCGTTGAGCAAAGCATGCTCCATTACTTGTCTAGCAGAATTCTCTGGAACACACAAGCACATTGATCAGTCAGGCAAAAGCTTGCAAACACTCTGAGGAGGAGTTATGAATACAATTCATAATTGATGCAACTGGCAAGCCACAACATTATTTCTAGACTATAATAGTATTTATTAATATTTAGAATTAAGATTTTATTTTAATATTTGTTTTCCCATTTAATTTTAGTTTACGTAATTAAGTGATTGGTTTAATTTTTCTTAGTTTTTCTTAGTTTTTTTAAATTAGTTTTAGTATTTTGTTTATGTACTATAATAGAATTCACTTTCATTTTAATATTTCGTGCTTTCATTTTATTTTCAATTTAAATAATTTTTTTGTCATTTTTTTAAAAACAAATATTCCTATTTAGTTTATTTTCGTTTAAAATTTTACATGTATAATTTCAATTAACACAACACATTTTTGATCGTTTTAATTAACAACAACAACTGGCCACAAAATTAATATTAATATAATATAATTAAACGCTGCCTTTGAGTGCACCAAATCAACTTCTAACTTTAGAATACTTGATTGTGATTGGTCAGTTGCAGTTTGTCTAATCACAAGCACAAAACTCAAAATGACGAGTTCACTTGAAGGCTATATTATAATTAGTGCTGTCAAACAATTAATCACCTTCAAAATAAAAGTTTTTGTTTACACAATATGTGTATTTATGTATGTATAAAAACACACATGCATGTACATTTTTTAAAAATATCTATCTATCTATCTATTATTATTATTATTATATTACATTTTTCTTAAATATATACATGCATGTGTGTGTAGTTTTCACTTCAAGTTCTCACACCCACCCATCATGCAAACAAAGTTTTATTTTGGATGCAATTAATCGTGATTAATCGTTTGACAGCACTAATTATAATTTATAATACCAGTATGTTTTTGGGGCTAATAATATGACTTAATATATATAACTTTTGTTTTTAACAAAATTCTAAGTATTAATGTGGCATTGTTTCATCAATTACGGATTGTGTCCGTAAGTACAGAATAAAGTCTTTTGCATGATTGACTTCTGAGAATAACATGGGGAAGCATTCAACAAAGCACTAAGAACATGCGTTTTTTAGTATTAGATGCTTAGTTTGCACAATTCACACAGATTTGGAAAAAGCACACTGAATCTCACCATATCCTTCACTCTCCCTTTTGAAATTTCTAGAAAAACAGAACAAACAAACAAACATCAATATAAAAACACTTTTGTCAATCCTTAACAACAGGAAGGGAATAATGGTTTCTGAACTATTACACAACTACACACACACCTGTGTTCAGTAGGTACTCCATCTGGCTGGTCCCTGTGGACGGGACTTGACGGGTTCTTGGGCCTCATCTGGAGGGGAGCCTCAACCAGACAATGCGGCTCCACCACCCAGCGGGTGGAGAGAGAAAACCGCTCAAACTCAGAAGGGGAAATCAGATAAAATCCTAAAGGATGACCAGACAAAGAGTTTCAGAGGAGATTCATGCTTAAATGCACTGTGCAAAAGTGAGCGTTTCCTACCTTGGCCATATTTGGTGAACACACAGGATGCGATTCCACTGACGTCTTCTCTTCGTATGCAAGGATAGTGGACCATCATTTTGATGGAAGGCAAAGAGATGACGTGTAGCTCACCCTGATTGGTCAGCACCACCAGACTGCTCTCCAACTGTTCATCGGTCCGAGAGCCAAACCAAGCCACACCCACACGGCGAACACGAGAGCCGTCGACCGCTGTCAGCTTCAGCTTTGACTTACTGCTCACTTTAGGCAGCGTAAACAGCTGTGTACACACAAATACGGTAAGACACACAATCTATGTCGGCAATGGAGGAAGAATAAGTAGTATGGTGTAAATTCTCACCTTAAATTGCTCCTCTGACACAACCAATAGGTGATGAGAACCGTGCATTTCAGGACTGCGTGCCAAATCATGGGCCACCTCCAGAGGCTCGGGCAGAGGGGCACCCTTGCCATCCAAGACCACCAAACCAACGACCGGAGCACGATGCATCAACTGAATCTCTTTAGCTGGTGATGGAGAAGCACTTTTTTACAGGAGATCTGTTTTTGTAAACATTCGACTATTTATATTATGGGTTTTGTGCACTCTACTGTTCAAAACTTCGGGGTCAATACAATTTATGCTCACCAAGGCAAAATTTATTTGACCAAAACACAGGAAACAGTAATATTGAGAAATTTTTGATATTAAATTTTAAAATGTAATTTATTCCTGTGAAGGCAAAGCTGAATTTTCAGCTGCATTTAAAGTCTTTAGTGTAACATGATCCATCAGAAACATTTAAATATGCCGATTGTGCTGATTAATATTTCATGGAAACTGATTTTTTTCAGGATTCTTGGATAAATAGAGTTCAAAGGTAAAAAAATGTAATAAAATAAATTATAAAAAAAAAAAAAATAATAAACCATGCAATATGCAGCGTATATTGGTGGGTATTAAAAAAATATGCAAACCATATGAACAGTAAGCTTTTTTTTTTTTTTAAACTTTTAAAGATTATTTTTTTATTTGACCAAAAACACAGGAAAACAGTAATATTGAAAGAAAAATTTTACAATTTGAGAAAAAAAAAAAAAAAAAAAAACTTTTTCTATTTTAATATATTTTCAAATGTAATTTCTTCCTGTGATGGCAGAGCTGAATTCACAATATTTAGTGTCAAATAATCCATCAGAAACATTATAATATGCTGATTGTGCTGAATAAAATTTTGTGGAAACTGAAACTGTTTAATAGGGAGTTCAAAGGAACATGACTTATTTAAAATAAAAAGGTATTAATAATAAAAAGTACTCATTAAAGTATTAATTTCTTAAAAAAATATATTGACCCTAAACTTAACAATAGTGAATATTTGCAGGTATTAAAAAAAAAACATGCAAGAATTCACACTGTAATTTTATCATGGTTAAAAGTGTTAGCTGAAGTAGAATGGTCAAAACCCCCTTAACTGTGGTAAAATTACTAACACAAAGACGTAATGTGGTTTATTGCTCTTACAAACACAAGCAACAATGTTATTCATAAAGAAACCAATGTTCAATAAATAATTTTTTTTCTCAATAAAAAAAATCATTGTCTCTGTCCATCAGCTTTGGAGCTGAAATGCTTTTATTAAATGTTGTTTATATATTATAATTTTCCTTTTACCTGCATGAGCCACCACTGGATCCTCCGCCCTTCGTTCCAATGAGGGGACACGGAGGACATACGCAAAAACAGCTCCACCATTGGTTCCTGCCCACAGTGAGGGCGTACTGTGAGAACCTGAGAAAGAGAGAAAGATCATGAAGGTCTTCTGCTAGTCACACACATGCCATCTGAGAGGGCACAGCGGGAATAATGGGAAGCATCATAACCCTATATTTAACGATTAGAAACATTGCAGTACTCACTATCACTAACGAATGTATCGGCAAAGTAGAGTGTTCTGACGAGGCCCGTGAAGGAGTCATCAGAGGAACGGGCTTCAATCTTTCTCTGTACAGGTGCCAGCTCCATCTCCTGCAGAGCTTCGGCCTCCAGCCTGGCGTTGATCTCTTGCAGCTGCAGAAACATTGCTGATATTCACTATCAAGCCGTCACCACCCTTAACAACTCTGAATTATGCAATGCTAACCGCAGCTGAGATAATGTCATGCATGATGTCTAGCTAATTTGTCGGGTGAATAACTGCAGCATTAGAGAAAGAGAGCTGATATGTACCTTAGCTGCGTTGTTAGTGTGGTGTTTTCGCATGGAAACCCGGCTGCGGCGAATCCTGCGGAAGGACTGTCGCAAGGACTTCTTGATGGACTTGACGCGTGACAGCGGCCCCTCCAAGGCCATCTGGTCACTGGGGTTTAAGGTGCACCTGCAAATGGACAGCAAACAACAAAAGACACAACTTATAGAATTTATGTTTGTAATAGTCTTAACAGAATCTTGAGCTAAACAATTTAAATGTAAAGCTTGGGCTCAGAAATAAAAGGCTTAAAATTATTTTAATATGGACAATTTTGAAATGTGGCTACAACATTAAACTAAAAATGTAAGTAAAGTTTACATTTTCTTTTAAATTGATGGATATCAAGTCAAAAGGTCGCAATTTTCAAGAGCCTAAAATACATGAGAGTATGATTTATTTATTTATTTATGCATTAAAATGATCAAAAGTGACATTAAAGACTATAATGTTACAAAAGACTTCAATTTCAAATAAATGTTCTTTTGAACTTGAAAGAAGTATCACAGCATTCACAAAACATTAAACAAAACTTACTGAACCCAAACTTTTGAAGTTTTATTTTTGGTAAATAAAAAACATTTTATAGTTTTTACTACTTTTCTATTATTTTAAATGTGGAAAACATTACATTTGAATTGTATCACGTGAGAAATATAAATAAAACAATATGGTTTCATATTTAACAGGTTTAATATAAATTATTTGAATGAAAAGCCAGTCTATAATATAAGTGAATCAGACTAGGTGCGGTTTTTCCACTTTTTACCCACATTTATCATATTTTTTTCATTGTTTTTCCACTTTTATCATGATAAAAGTACACCATGATGACTAACACTGTAGCTATAATAAAGACTTCCCTTTTTGAAGGGAACATTTCTTTAATTAGACTATTGTGATGAACACATCAGCACATGTATCGTCACTCATCATCGGTCTGAACTAAATAAAACAACACAAGTTTCAAGTTATCTTGTAGGTTATTCTCTAATGTTCATTAAAACCCTGAAAGTCTGCTTGTTTTAATGGTCACAAATCGATCTTTTGAACTAATAAAACTGGAATGCTATTTAAAACGTTATTCTTCTCACTTGACCAAGATGTTATTCCTCTGGTGGTAGTCATAGAAACCAAAGCCATGGCTGGTCCCGAAGGCCACCAGTTTCCACTCTGAATGCAGAGCGATTGCTGTGACCACAGCGGGCGGCTGGCACTGCACTAGAGCGAAGGGCTGGAAGCCTGGAGGGAACAGCACCGGCTCCTCCCGCACGTCTAGACGCGCCTGGCCCTTCCAGCGGAATCCCTCCTGACCCTGCAGCAGGTCCACCACTGTAGCCTCGACCGTCTGCTCGGCAGCCTCATCATTCAGCTCCAAAACCAGAATCTGAGTGGGAGGAAGAGAAAGAGAGAAATTATATTGACAGAAGCAGATGAAAAAGAAACAGCAGTATCTCACTTCTGTACAAAACAAATTCTCTCACCAGACCTGTAAAACAGAGTATACACTTTTTTGTCATTACAGCTACATTCACATTTCAGTAGTTCAGTCAAAGGACAAGAGGAGAGCAACTGATCCTGAAGAGTGGCTTTTCACCAAGCTCATTTCCAAATGGCAGACATAATGTGAAGTGGACTGTTAATAATCAGTTAAATCAGAGTGCTTCAGTCAAGTTCTCTCTCATGATTAATTATCAACAGCCACTAAAAATTCTGAGAACTGGTTGTACTGGAAAAGAGATCAGATCTTCAGCACAAGAAAGTGAGAATAAATCCATTGACATATAGCTCTGTAGGCGACAATCAATGTTTCACAAACTCTAAAGCTCCTAGATTTTTTTTTTTTAGGAAGGATGCATTCAGTTGATTAAAATAGACTAAAATGACATTTGTAATGTTACGAAAGATTTCGATTTATTTTAAATCAATGTGAATCTTCTAAAACTTAATCTTGGTGGAATTACAGTTTCCACAAAAATATTCTGCAGCACAACTGTTTTTAACATTGATTAAATGCTTCTTGAGCACCAAATAGGCATATTATAATGATTTTTGATGGATCATTTTACACTGAAGACTGGAGTTCTGCTTTGCTTTAACAGGAATAAAGTACTTGTTTAAATATATTTAAAGTGTAAGAATTTCAGATTATTACCGTTTTTATTGTATCTTACTCCGATAAATGCAGCCTTGTTGCGTATGTAGTAGTTTATGTAACAACTGAACAAAAGGTAACATTTTAATATTGCTTTCTTTAATGATGTACGTCTTCCCTTAATCTCCCACATTAAAACGCACTTGTCCTGCAGTTCCAGCCACTGTGAGATATCCGCTGTATTTACACAGGTGGATCTTCTGAATGCCAAGCCGAGGGTCGTCGCTATATGGGTCAAAGCAGCCCACCTGATATTTTTAAAAACAATAAATACACAGAATCAAATGTCTGATGAAATCAGTAAACAACAAGAAGTGTGAGTGATAATACTTCTACAAGTAAGTGTCAGTCAAACCAGACCTTGCGGAATGGAGGCCACTCTCCCTCACTGCCCTGGTTCATGTTGTCATTTGGGTCGGCGTCTGTGAGGAAGACTCCCGCTGTGCTGAGCTTGTACATGGGGTAAAGACAGACCCCTGAGGCATCCCAGAAACGCACAGTGCCATCTTCATGCCTTTCAAAAGAAAGATGGACACAAAATATTTAAAGTGAAAAGGTAAGATCCATTTTAACCATCAATTCCTCAATCCCTACATGCAAAACCATTACAGCGTCTTAACAGAACATTTTTCCTTGTTATTCCCATGATTTTCATGAAAAGGGAAAAACCCAGGTGTATTGAGCAAACATATTTTAAACAGGGTCCAAGTACCAACAAGTTGTTTCAAAGCTACTAACAACTAGCTTTGAAGAAATTAACTAGAATTACTGGACTAATAATCAATTTTTAGAAATGTAAATAATTCATGTTCCAACAGGTAAAAAATAAAAACAAAAATCTGGACTTTCTAGTTTTAATTATCTGATAGTGACACGAGTGACTGAAAACAGACACAAACAGTCTAAAAGAAAAGCTTACCAACTTCCCAACTAAAAAAAAAAAAAAAAAAAAAAAAAAAAAAAATTAACTCATTTATAATTAAAAAAAAAAATATGATAAAAAAAGATAAAAAAAAAAAAAAAAAAACATTTTCCACAAAAATATTAGGCAGAACAGCAGTTTTCAACATTTTCCAGAGCAGAAAATCAGCATATTAGAATGATTAATTAAGGATTATGTGACACTGAAGACTGGAGTAAAGGCTACTGAAAATGTAGCTTTGCATCACACAAATAAATTTCACAGTCATTTTAAATTAATAATAAAAATAATACAATATTACTGTTTTTACTGTATTTTTTTTTTTTTTTTTTTTTTTAATTGCAGCCTTGGTGAGCACAAGAGTGTTTTTTTCTAATGTATTTTTTTTTTTTTTTAATAAAATATCAAACATTATATATATATATATATATATATATATAGATATATATATATATAGATATATATATATATATATATAGATATATATATATATAGATATATATATATATAGATATATTTATTTATATTTGGTATGTTCTTTATTTTCACATGCTTATAATTATTCACAGAACAATTCCCCATATTTTACAGTCTAAAACTTTACAGTGAATTCAAGACTGCCAGATCACACCAAGATCGATAGCATTAGCTCACACAAGTCTACTCACCCTGTCAGGAGCAAGTCTCTCTGGGGAGGGTCTGGGGCAAGATTCTGGCCTCCATTTATAGGCCAAGGCTACAAAAAGACAGATTTACAAGAATCAAGAATTGAATGGCTCAATAAAATCAAGGTCAGTGAATAGAGACATCTATAGTGCTGCCACACAGAATCAACACTTGACAGTTGTTGAAGTGTTCTGAAGCCAACAGTAGTTAACATTTAACCCAGCAACTGGCGGCTGAAGTGAGAACTCTCTTCCTGGTAAATGGTATTATTGGGCAACATGCGATCTCAGCTTAATATTTCTGTATTTATGTGTGCGTATGGTTTGTACCTTCTTGGAGTAGTGTGTATTCTGCTGGGCTCCCGCAGCTTGCACTCTCTCCCACAGTTTGAGCGGGATGGAGGAGACGTGGTGTGAGCAGGTGATGGCTGAACAGTGTAATGGCACCAGGTAGGGCGTCTGGATGACGGGCCACCCCTCAGTCTGCAGATCCACCACAATCAGCTCCTCCTCCACCAAAACCACAAGAGCGCTCGGCTCACCTGTGACACAGACACACATTTAGACCACTTAGAGGAAGTGAACCTATAATAGCGCAGAAAAAAATGTGAAGTAGAAGCATGTAAAGGAACCAAAACTGTGTGTTTGGGAGCATCTCTCTCTATAGTACCTCTGTGGTTCACTCCCTCGCGAATGACGAAGAAGTCGATAATGCGTGAGGTGAAGTCCAGCGCCTCGTGGGTTTTGCTGTGGATGACTGAGATGCAGTGTCTGTCCCCGTAACTGGCCCTCGGCATCCCTCCGCTGAAGATGAGGAATGGGGGACTATGGGGGCAAAAGGACAAAAGACACATTACTTTGGATAAGGAATTGTTTACTAAATGACAAATTCCCCTTGGCTCTTCCAGAACTTTCCAAATCAGCCTTTTCAAATATTTTGAAGAAAAAGAGAACAATAAAAGCAACAGGAAATTAAAGGAACAGTATGATAAAATAGGCTAGAGATTATCAGTAAAAGAAAAATCATTACTGCGGAGAGGAACATATGAACGTTTACGGAAGGTTTAAATATTAATCAGACGGTGTGAGTCATAGAGTGAGGCACTCTGGGTTAATGACACCACATGCAAACACACCCGTCTCAGCATCAGCGAGTGAACACTCACAGCACTATCTAATAAAGAATATACTCACCCTTGTTTTGATGGCAGCTGTATAACTTTGGATATGGCCTTGCATGGGAAGGAACCTGTGTGAAGATATTGCTCATTAAAGGAAGTAAGGACAGACAGCTCAATATGAATATACTGTATATTTTACATGTGGATAACAGAGGCTTTGTTCCAAAACCTAGTTTATTATATTCCAAAACCTAGTAATATTATACCTAAAAAGCAAACATTTTAGGTATAATATTAGGCACCAAATGGTAGAGAACATACCATTTTTTAACGGTTAGAATGCTAACTATGTAGGCAGGAGACTTCAAGGCTTCTCATTGGATCAGAGTTTGAATTTCCCTACTTCCCTATTCGTCATCGCTAGTCGTCATATTTGTAAATGGAAATGGACCGAGATATCCCAACCATTGTAGGTCATATTACAGATCCAATATGATGGAAATACACTACCATTCAGAAGTTTGAGATCAGTAGTTTTGTTTTCCTTTTTAAAAATGTTATAATTTTGTAAATATTTATTTATGTATACTTATTTAAGTAAAATTAAGAAAAAATCTTTTTTTTTTTTTTTACCGCAAAATTTAGTTTAGTAGTGTAGTGTAGTAGAATGTGATGTTTTTATTTTATTGTATATTATTTTGTTTTTTGAGTTGAGAGTTGTTTTTTAAATATAGTCTGAAAGGCAAATGTAGACAATTTCAGGCACAGCATAGGTTTTGGAACACGTTTACTGTTGTAACAGAAAACACAAGTGACTCCGGTAATGTGGTCTCACCATACGGCATCTCCTGTTTCTCAGGCTCCGTCTGCGGATCCTCGCCGGTCACTGTCCACTGGCAGTAGCTACCATCACTATGGGAACTGAGTATGTTCTCACCATCCTCCATCCACCAAACACTCTCTAGTTGCTGCAGAGGACACAAAAAGAAACAATTACAAGCCTCCTCTTAGAAGCGATAGAGATTACAATTTCTTGGATTACAATTTTCAACTAGACTGATGTACTGTTACTTCCTCTACAGCAGGGCTCCAGACTCATTGTTCCCATTGGTCACTCTTTTGCGAATTTCTCAGTTGGTCGCAGGAGCACATGTTGTTTTTTTTGCTACAACATTGGATAAATCAATGCATGCTGATGCTGATGAACTTATATCATACTTTATAGTTATATGGAAACGAAAGTGCTTAACATTCAATCCGTTCTTTTTCATCAGTAGTATAATTTGTGATTTGAATTTTGTGAATTATGCCAAGATTTCAAATAATGCATCTCATAATCTTGCACTGCAGTTATATCTGATCAAATGCAAATTATTATTCTTTAGCTTGGGTTAAACAAATCAATTTTGCTTGGTTGGAACAGCAGCTATGCTAATTATGTCTCTATTGACATCCCGTGGTAACTAGGATTTACAGAAGCTTCAGTCTGGATCTAGAACTGAGAAGAGATGATGCCAACACCTCAGAGGACCTCAGATGATGCCAACCCTGATACAACATACAGAACTACCAAATTTTGCTATAAGTTTGATTGCATCATATAATAATTGCTGTTAATAGTGTGCATCGTCTGTTTGATTACGTCTTTAATTGCTTTTTTATGTACATTTCTGCCATATGTACGTTAACTGACATACAATTTTCTGTAAAGCTGCTTTGCAACGATTTGTATCATGAAAAGGGCTATACAAATAAACTTGAATTGAACTGAACTGAATAAAGAAGCGATAACACTGCAAGTATACGGTACCTGTGTGCCTAGAAAGTGCTGGATGGGACGCTGTCGGTCCAGATCCCACAGTACCATCAGGCCTCGGCTGTAGCCGATCAGCACCTGCCGTGGGTTGAGCGGGTTCTCATGCAGAGTCTCCACACACTCCAGATTCCTGCGGCCAACATAATCCTCTGGAATTCTGGAAAAAGTAGCGGTGAACAGATCAGCGATCACAAAGCGTAACTGCAAAAGTCGTCTCAGGCATGCGAAACTCTTGCATAATACCATTCCACTGAAACCATTTAAAGATTGTACACTCTGTGTGTGTATATAGACAAAATTAATTAAGAGATTACAGAGCTGAGGATAAGTCTATTAAATATGTTAATTTGAAGTTTTTGCCTTTAAATAGTGTTCATACTGTATGTAAAGTGACCAAACCTTGTATTTTGCTAGATTGTGTAAAAAGTTGTTCTGGGCATGAATTCATAATTCAGATCAACATGATGTCTGACCTGTTCTGTACATCCTCCACACTGATGTTGTTCTCCTCCAGCTCTCTGAAGCCTGGCACTTCCACAACAAACACATGTCCTCCCTCTGTGCCCAGCAGCAGCAGCTCACCCGATGAGTGTGCCAGGACCGCCGTGACCCGCGTCACACTGGGAGGTGCACTGTCAATGTTTCACATCACAAGCGGGTCAAAATGATGCTAGTGATTTTTTTTTATTACTACTACCCCAGTTACACTTATATTAGACACTGGATGAAAACTGTATGCTGGTTTATATTTAGGTTATATACATTGTTTTTTTTTATTTTTTTATTTTTTACTTTTTTGATATAATGCATTATTAAAGTTTACCCATGCCTTTATAAGGCATATAAAATATTTTTTTTTAGCAATAATCATAAGCAATTACAATACCAATACAAACTAAAACATAAATATTTTAATTATAATATCTTATAATTTAAATATTCCGTTTCATGTTTTATAAATATAAATATTTTAATCTCTTACAATATTTAATTATAATTCTTTTTAGGCCTAAATACAAGACTATATAAATGTATAATAATTATGATTGCAAATTTCATACAAATGTGATAATTTTTATTGTGTTTTTTATACAAATGTGGCGCCACCAGAACATATCTGATGTTTAATATTAATTATCAACAACAAAAAATAAAAATAAAAAAAAAAACCGCATACTATATAGTGGGCAAAAAAAACAATACTATATAGTGGGCGCCATGCAATTGAAGCTGGTAGATCACATGACAATGACAACATCATGAATGTAGTACACCTGGCTGGTAGATCACATGACAATGACAACATGATGAATGTAGTACATGCAGTTAGTCTGACTTATTTTGAACCAAATCAATTGACAATAAGTCAGGCTAACTGAAATAAACCTGACTTATCTGGTAAACTTGTTTATGAAACAGGCCCCTGGATTACAATCATACTAGAAGTACATACTCAAGAGTGTATGCGATTTCGGATGCAGATTAAGAGATCAAAATACCCTGTCACTTGTTGCTGGATAATAACAGAAGTATGAGAAATAATAACCATTCATGGGAGGATAGAATATGACATCATAGGCTGCAAGAAATGCTACTTTGAATCATGGAAGTCAGCTGATTGCATATGTACATCTATGTATGGATTCAGAGCACAAGTGAGTATCAGTCACGTCTGGGTCAGTGTGAGTCAGTGCTCACGTCTCATTCGCTGGGTGTGAGTGCATGAGCATCCCAGCAGGTTAAAAACATCTTCAAGCATGATAATATTAGACTGAGGTGAGTCTCTAGGCGTGTTCCTGACTCACCCAGGTGGACCAGAGAGAGTGAAACGTCCTATCTCAAGCAACTCGGACATGCTGTTATGGGCCCGAAGTGTCCACATGTGCAGACTGTTGTCATCCAGTAATGTTACCAACTCCACCTGCTAAATAAATGATGTTATGGGCCAGTAGAGTTAAAATGTGTATGTTCTTCTAATAATAAGTAAATAAAATTATAAAAATAAAAAACAGTTCATCTGTTCTTCTAAAATAAATAAATAAACAAATAAAAATATCTCCATTTTTTTGTTGAAATTATATAATCATAGCTAATGTGATATAAAATAAACTCCATTGTATAATATTTTTCTGATACACCCCACAAACTTTAATCTATGCATATCATTAAAAGGTTGCTTTGTGTTTTAACTTTTTGTAATACAATTTTTTAACAACCTCACCCAAACCCACTGATGATTCACTGAAACCCGAAGCCCAAAGGGTGAATTTAATGGAAATTAAAAGAAAAAAAAAAGTATTGAAGTTTAAAGCTGTACCTGATTTGGTAGGAAGTGCACCTGTGTTACCGCTGCATTCTCATCGTGAAGTCCCATGAACTCCACACCTGGAGCTCCATACCTGTAGACTGGTTAAGGAAACACATGGCAACCATTTACACAGCACCTTGCTTTTGTGACATTAAACATTCAATTTGCTTTTCTTTTCTTTTTTTTAAATAAAACAAAAATATATTGAATTGCAAATAACTATTAAATACCAGACACACAATGTTAGCCACATACCAGTTATTCATTTCTATTTCCTTTTCTGTAAATGACTAACAGAGAAAATTACGCAATAGTATGGGAAAAAAAAAAAATGTTATATGGAAATGCGTTCACAGCACTACGCACTAATATAAACTCTTCCGCCTTTCAAAGTACCTGCATGATGGGTGTGTACCACTGAGCCACTAGAACAACCACGAGATGAGCTACAGGAAATCTCAGTACAGTATCATCATATCACATTGTAGTCACTCTGCCCTCAGGATTCAGAGACAGGGGAATGGAATGTGCTAATTCTACTGAAGAGTTACGTTATACACAGGTCAAATAACCCAAAGTGTGGAAATGTCTTCTGGTTGATGAAGGATACAGTTTGATTGCTCCTGATCTGGTACCGATGGCCAGGAGCTGCAGGCTGGGGCTGAAACCCAAAGCGCTGGGCTGATGCGGGAAGCCATGTTCTACAGTCTAAAGCAGAGAGGGGAGAAATGAGAGTGAGAAATGCTACATTATATACAATGGCTCTGGTATACGCTGATTACATGTGCAGTTCACATTTTAAAAATATCATAGTCATACTGTTTCAAAGATTATTCCAAAATGGAACATATACAATTATGCTGCTTTTAAAGATGCCTCATTTTGGGCAAATTATAAGGCAGCATGACTGCATGCATCCTTCAGAGGGAAGGCAATTCTATATTATATTGAATAGAGCCAAATTGTAGGGCTGCGTGATTAACCAAAAATTCACACCAAAATTGCATTAAGGTTTAGTGCAATTATCAAATCAGAAAGGCTGGGATTTAATTAAAATAAATACAAGCACTGCATGTTTCAGAGTGAACGGCGGCACTGTGTTCTTTTATATGCTAGCAGCTCATGATCCAATGCTTTCAGTTTCTCTAAGCATCCCCGTTTAGTAAATGCTGCTCCACACAAACGTGCATTTGGGAACGCAACTTGCACCAATCACCTTCACAAACTTGTAACAAGCAGCACTTATAAACTAGCTGTTGTCAACAAAAGAGAAGCTTTAAGGCATTCCTTGCATTTTCCTACCAATATGAAAGCTTAATGGTATAACATGTACATTAAATACATTAAATGCCAAAAAAGATCATAAATTTAAGTAATTATAAATCACGAACAGTCAGCAAGAGAGCTCCTTTAAAAATAGCACAGAACCAGTATTGTGTATGTGTAACAGCAAAACAAAGATCCAACAGAAGATGTGGGCTTGATCACCTTGTTGAACTGATAAAGATCCTGTTTGTGCTTGTCCCTTTGAGACTCGTGCCCATGACGCCTGAACCTCTTCATCGTCCCTGAACGAGCAGGGACCTCGCGCTGCCCTCTCGCACGGTTTCTCCTCAGCCACCTGACAAGAGACGAGGGGTACAGGGTTAATAATCACTGGCCTTTCAGACAAAAATAAAACTATTAAATGTGAATACATTACACTAATGAATAGCGATGACAACAAAAAGGAATAATCAAGACTCAAAGTCACAGTTCATCCACAGTTTACTGCTCTTTACAGCCATGGTCACCATTCATATTCATTGTATGGAAAAGAGCATTATCCATCTTCTTTTGTGTTTCATGCAACAAATTCAGTCAGGTCAGGAATCACATGAGGGTAACCATTTTATTTTTGGGTGAACTATGCCTTTAAAAAGGCACAAGCTGAAGCTCTGTAATGGGTGCACAACTCAAACTGACTTTGCAAAGGGTTACTACTCCACAAAAAACACAATGGATCTGATAGGATCAGGAATTCCAAGGAAGGAGTTGTGGACTGTCTGACTGAAACTACCCCCCCCCTACACCCCGAGATTCTTCTCTTTCGCCCTCTCTGCCCAGCCCCCGCAGGGAGATTGCGAATCTCTGCAGTCCTGACTGAAGCAGCTTTTGTTCAGAGCTGAACGCTATTACAGTCCCTCCCCTGTCATCTGAGCAAACAGCACCTGATGAAAACACCTGTTGCTCTGGGGAAGCCGAATCAGAAAGAGCCCCTTTCAAATGGACAGAGAAAGAGGGGGTGCTATCGGCTTCTCATTAAAGAGACCACTCAAAGTATAACAATACAGAATAACCTGTGAATGGACGGCAGTTTTTTTTCACCCGAAGCTTGAAACGGTTTGCATTTGTTGTGGGTGGAAACAAAGTTGCCATTGGCTATTTTGCTCCTTAAAAACAATTTTGCTACAGCAACCAATGCAAGCATCATAATTATTATAACTCATGTTTGTTAGAAACTAACCCTAACCTGAAACTGAAGTATTAAATTTCAGCACATAACAGTTTTTGCTACAAACATTAATTATACCTCAAATCATGTAGCTTGTTGATAAAGAGTGTTTTGAGACAATAAAATGGGTAAAAAAAAAAAGTCCAAGCTCAAAAGACTTTTTAGGTTAGATTAGGTTCAATACACTACTATTCAAAACTCTGGGGTCTGTATTTTATTTAGAAAAATGCATACTTAAAAAAACGTTCATGAAATTAGTTTTTTTAGGTTAGATTAGGGTCATTTACTTTTTAATAAAAACGTTTTATTCAAAACTGATACTGAAAGATATTCATAATGTTTCATTTTAATAATAATAATTCTAACTCCATTACTGAACTGTAGTCTGCCTGTACAATACCCATAAAAACTACACAAATTATGGTTACCATGGTACATGTTAAAAAGGGGAAGTAGTCCTAACGTAACGTTCTACATGCAAATGTGTGTATACATAAAACACACACACACACATACAGCATCAGCAGGCTGATGAAAAAATTTTGCAAGGAAAAAGTGAGGCTACCAGGATGCAGCCAAGGAAAACAAGAAGAAAACAAACATAGAGTCAGAGTCTTCGACATTGATTATTGATAATAAGAACTGCATTCAGAGTGACATATCCAGGTAACATTAACGTCATATCACACAAGAACTCCCCTGAGAGCGTGTCTAGACAAGAATGCCCTCATAATTTAATCACACTTTCTCCAGGCTGATCACATCAGCATATAAACAGGAAAAGGGACGTTTTTCCCTGCCCCAATCAGTCTTTCCCAAGCATAACCTTCCCAGTGAGTCAGTTGCCCCACTCGGCTCAGACACATATTTCTGTGATTATCGCCATTATTAGCCAAGAACATTTAGTCATCAAGCATGTGGCTACGAATGCTTCCAGAGAAGGAAAAGAGCTCTTATTTCCTTATTTTTAGGACCAGAAATCCAAGGATTACAGGACCCTGAAGAAACCAGCCAACAAACTAAACAAAAAAGAGAGAGTCTCTGTAAAGCTTAGCTTAAGGGACAATGGTAAAGTGGGAGGTCTTCTACTTAAGAGTGAGCTTGGCTTTATGAGGGAAAACTCACAGCAGGAGAGCTGGAATGGAGTGAAGACGCGATTCATTCACAACTAAAGAGGCCAGAAAGTCCAAAACAATCTCTGAACACCATATTGATCACTTTCATGAAGCAGTTTCAGACAATTTTGCTCTCAGAGATCAATATTATACCTCCATCCAACTAATCCCAAGTTAATTAGAGGTAGAAAAAACAAACTGCAGTTTGTTTTGAATCCTGCTGGGAGGAATTATGGCGGAGGTGCATGTGAGGGCATTGATGTGGGAGTAGCGGCTCTAGCTCGTCTAAATTAGAGGTAGGAGGCCTGTGTGAAGAATTGATAGACTTTGAGGAGAAGTGGTATGTGGAACTAAGAAGCCACCAAAGAAATGCTCGGTGTAATCAGCTCAACCATACAAACGACAGATTCATGGCAGTGGAATATAAAATGACATGGTACATTAGCAGAGGAAGTATGGATTAAATTGCAGCTCTAATACATGAAAACATCAGTTTGAAGCAAGGAAAGAATCACCTACTGTAACTATGGCAGAATTACATGATTTTAAAGTAAACCCTAGATTTATTTATTTTTGTTTACATAAAGAATTTTGGATTTTTTGAAGCTGCACACTTTCCAATATGCTGTCCTTCAAGTTATACATGCCAGGTTTCAATGTGAAAATACATATTAAAACAAATAAATGTTCATTTCAGTTTGGTCTAAGCCACAAGGTCTTAGGCACATTGAAATATTGCCATGTTTTGTATTAGTATTTTATTATTTATTACTCAACATATAAATGATAGAATAACACTAATAATAATAAATAAACTGAGTACTTAAAAAAATATAATAAATATTATATTATTAACCATATTATATAATATAATAATAATAAAAATAATAATATGTATTATTATTATTTTGTTGTTATATGATGAGTTTGGGGTTTATTTGAATTTCCACACAATAAAAGGAGCAAATTGTTTTTATTAAATTTAGGTCCTTGGTCGTCAGAAAGCTAATTTGCAACAGTTTTTTTTATTTTTAGAGAACCAGTTCTGAAAGCCCTGCAGTAAACAGTGATACTGCTGAAGAATCAATGCTTGGAGATTCCTCTGTTAAAGGTCATGGTGAGAGTTGACATCACATTACACAAACATGTTTGACGACTAACTCGTTGAAGTGTTACTAGCCAGGACTCGGCCTCATACCCTCAGGACAGCAGCCAGAAAAATAGCACCCTATGGTCAGGAGAGGTCAACTGCTTTTTAGTTTAAAAATGGCCTGTGCAAGACCACAGTAAATTCGAGACCAACAACACTCTCTCATTTCATGACACAGCACAACACATACTGAGCCACACTGCCAGAACCAAAACGTCCCACCCAACTCGACGACTGTTATTACGGGAGGCAACTACATGTAAAGTAGTTGTGCTACTCCTGTAGCCTACTTCTATTACTGGTTGCACAAAGCAATCGTTAAAAAGAGAAGCAACAATTCAGGTGTTAAAGCTTCAGTTTCTGATGGCCAGTTTAAGCAGAGCAGGTTCCTCTTCTCCATGATTTCACTCCATCACAGAGATGCCTCTGTTCTGAGGACAAGAGCTCACAACAACAGACCTGCAGCTAAAACCTAAACTCAAAGACATTGAAACCGAAATGAAAAAACAAAAAAAACAAAAAAAAAGAAAACAAAAAAAGTTATTTTTTTCATACTCCCTTTCAAAAGTTAGATTTTTCTTATTTAAAAGATGTTTTATTTTATTTTATTCAGCCAGCATGCATAAAATTGATCAAAACTGACAGAAAATACTTAAATTATAAAAACTTTCTATTGTATCAAAGAATCCTGAAAAAAAAAAAAATGCAGCACAACTTACACAGAAAAAAACTTTAAGCAGCACAACTGTGATGACAAAACGAAATGTTTCCTATTATTAGAATAATTTCTAAAGGATCCTGTGACTCTTGAGTCTTGAGTAATAAATAACCACTTTTTTTTTTTTAAAATCACAGGAATAAAAAAACTATTACTTTATATTGTGATAATATTTCACACACACTATATTACAGTTTTTATTGTATTTGATCAAATAAATTCAGCCATGTGAGCATGCATACACACACACACACACACTCTTTAAATTTTAGAAAAATTATGGGGTTTTTTTTCTGTTTTATTATTTTTTGAGTAGTAATTATGATTGTAAACTATGAACAATACTAATTGTGCTGCCTCAGCAAGAACAACAAATCAATAAAAAAAAAAATGCAATTTTTAAAACCACTTTCTGTCTTTCATACCTGAAATACTTCATCAAATTCAACTTAACAGTCAGTTTGACATCACTACATTCTCAGCATAGCATCCCACAGGAAACAAAGATCAGAGGAGAAGGCAAGAGTGGAGAACCTGCCCTGACATGAGCGTGGAACTGTCAGTGAACTCTCACCACAGACGCTGTCCCTCAGCTGCATAACCTGGTTTCACACAGCACGTGAAATATGTCATGCCGATCATTCTGGGAAATCAAGGAATTGCATATTCCATTTTTAGACTCAATATGGGTAAAAGGGCACTAAAGAATCAACTAAATTATATTTGAGGTCAAGAGAAAGACAGTCAAGTACAAATAGGTCAAGCTCTGAAATAATCATCAGCTACACCCTGTTTGAGTGAGAAAACACCATGCAAACACAACCAAAACCAGTTCAACCACCACGAGATGACGAAACGGATAGAGAGGGTATTGTATTGGAAAGATCTTTATTTTAGGATCACATGAGTCAGTGGGTTCTTTCTTTTAATTAAACTCTGACACTCATGAATCAGGGCTAAATAATAATTGTTCTGCAGTCTCTCTTTTTTTCACCAAGGCTGCATTTATTTGATAAAAAATACAGTAAAAACAGTTATATAATAAAAACACTATTACAAATTAAAATACTTGCTTTTTATTTTATTATATTCTAAAATGTAATTTATCACTTTGATAGCAAATATGGATTTTCAACATCATTACTCCAGTACTCAGGGTCACATGATCCTTCAGAAATCAATCTAATATGATGCCTTTGTGCTTAAGTAATATTTCACAGTATTATAAATGTTGAATAGAGTTTAATATTTTTTAATAAAAAAAGTTTATTAAAAGAAAAAACATTTGAATTTTTTTTTTGTTGTTATATTATGAATGACTTTACTGTCACTTGTGTTGAAATGTAACGTGCAATTGCTGAACAAAAGTATTAAATTTTTTTTTTTAATCTTATGGACTACAAAATTTACAATGGTAGTGTATGTCAAAAACATATTTTGGTTTTATCAACAATATTTAAAACTAAAGTATTTTGTTAGTTTTTACATTTTATTTGCAATTATAGCTGAAGTTTATGCACCCCCCCCACCCCCCAAAAAAAAATTCATAGGCCTTAAGCATAACAAATATCATCGACAAATACAATGCACAGCACACAGCTCTGGACCGACAGGCCTGTGTATTCTGAGTCAATACTGTCATAAAAGCTATCGCAGCTACTCATTAAAACAAAGTCCATAATGAGTAACTTATGACCAGTGGTATGATCACAGACGTTAGCCGTTTTTTTTTTTGTTGTTTGAACAAAACTGTCCATCCGTGTAGGAGGTAAAATTTCGTTTTTTTTTTGTTGTAAGAACAGCTGGAGAGGATGAGGAAGTGCTGGATGAACTTCCTCTCATTCTTACTGGTCATTGTAAAGCTGATCTCCCCCTACATGCTATCACCCACGCTAACCGCTTGTTGCTGTGGAAGTGAGAAGCCTTTGTTTACCTTCTCTTCCTCTCTGTGAAAATGTAAAAATAAGATCTTGTCTATGGCTGTGGGGTGTGTCCCACAACAGGATGTCAGTCCCCACACTCAAGCCTTTCCTGTCTTCTCTGAGAAGGGCCATGAAGAGAAGCATAAAAACCACATTTACACCCAGATGTCTCAAACTGATACATCAGAATGGTAACCAACTAGCTGCAGTTGATACAGGATACCTAATAAAAAGGTAAACACTGAGACGGAGTGCCACCACACCTACAAACGTCTTTTGTAAACAGTCATCGTCTACCTGCAGCTCTTCAGTAACTGATGGCAACAAGTTCAAGTTCTCTGGATCTCAGAGATAAAAAAAAAAATAAAAATTCAATGATAAACACAAACAGGTGTCAAACAAGGCAATTCATACACTAATGTTCAAAAATTCAGGGACGTTAATTTTTTTATTTTTGAATGATGCAAAAAATATTCTCATTATGCTCATCAAGGCACCATTTATTTGATGAAAACTGTAATATTGTGAAATTATTTAAATTTAAAATGACTAAAAAATTTTAAAAAGTCATTTACTCCTGCAATGGATGCATCCTTACTCAAATGTATTCATTTTTGTATGTATATATATATATATATATATATATATATATATATATATATATATATATATATATATATATATATATATATATATATATATATATATATATATATAAAAACTTTTGAATGTTTGCATACCTGAGGTTTTTTATTTTTTGGCAACAATTTGAAGACATCCTGGTAGATTAAAATTAGTTTTTTTGGGGGGCATTGCGTTTCACAAAAACATCCTTCTCTGACATGTATTTCAGGTCAATCCTTGTGTAAACAAGCATGACGGATTTGAAACGAAGGCTAGTTTGTCACGTGCATTAACACAATTTTAAATGTGTTATCTGAGATCACACTGTACAAGTACTTTGCATTGGCTCTCCACAGGGACAAAGCTCAATCCGGCTACACATTACAGGGGACTTCTGAATGAAATGACCCAAGATTAATTACACTTTATGCCAACAGTCCTAATCACGCTATTGTCTGCGGCACAACTGTTAGCCGAAGTCTGCAACAATACGTTTAATCCACAAATTAAATATGAAAGCGAATGACTCAAATTTAATCGCTTTACAAACCAGAGAAACATAACATCAGGAACATGGCTAAGTGTGAAGCAACATGAGAGTCGAAAAGGCGGAGGTTTTATTCTCGATTCTCAACCTGTTAGACCGGTGGGACAGCCTTTCGCCAATCTATGCCAAGGACAGCCAATTCAAAGCACTTTAACTTTACACTTGAAGCCAGGAGCAACACTGTAGTCTCTGATCTGATCAGAGAAAAAAATAATGTATTCCAGCAAATATCCACAACTTTTAACTTTATGGTCCGAAGTACTGATAATAGAACCATTTGGCAGGTCTCATAATGCTATTAATAGGTCAAATAACTTAGTTTTAACAATTAAACAGAGCCCCACGCAGATTTCATAAAATAATTTTTTGGAGCATTTATTTTTGTGTGTTTATTATATATATATAGCATTTATAATATATACATATATATCTGTGTGTATTTTATATATTATATATATATATATATATTATAGATATTAGTTTGCCCTTGACTGTCAGCTCCAAAAAAACAAAAAACCCTAATTAAGGTCTTATCAAAAGGTGTTTTGATTAGGGTTTAAACAATGCAGGACAGTCGATTAGTTCTTGTGTCACTATCAGTTTTTTATCAGCTTGTCTTGTTATCAGACCAAAAAAAAAACTAATTATCAAAATTTTGTTTTTTAATTAGCTTGTCATATCAGTTATATCTAGCATACTTGGATTCAGTTTGACATCTGAGTCTCTATGTGGACGAAGTGGGACACCTTTTTTGGCGTAACCAACAAAATAAATAAGTTAAACGCCATTGAAACACTTGTGCAAATTGAAAGTACCAGTACGAGAAAGTATGTTCACAGTAGGGAACAGATATCTGCTTCACACTCGCTGATTGAAGTAACCAGAGGACTAACAATACATTCTCTGTTCTCTCATTCAGAAAGGTGCAGCTTCATGATAGTGCGGGCAACAGTGGAGAACAAGGTCAGGACCAGGTAGTTTCGTTTTAGACTTAACGTTATTCATTAGTTAGCTGGACAGCCCTCAGAATGCAAATGAAGAGATTAAACAACACATTAATCTGCAAACAGACAGTATGCACCCACATTACAAAAACATATGTTAAGTTTATTTAGAGCTGTAAGTTAGAATTCACTGGCTGTGCCTTAACGCTAAGTGTGCTTCTTAGCTGGACAGCATTTGTAGGTATTATATGGATATTCGTCTGCTCACTATCTAGACAGCTCAGTACGTTTTGAGACACATCCACAGAGTCGGTGAGTGGAAACACCTGTGGCCGGGGCAGCAGTCGACGGGCCTGGGCAGGACTCACCTGATTCACCGCGGCCCGATGTCCCGGCACTGTCCACGATTCAAGCGGGTTTGCTCAGTTATCCTGAAGGTGAAGAGGAAAACAACACCGGGCGGTGACGAAGAGCAGGCTCGAATTGTGTTTCCCTCGGCTTCGAGGTCTGTGTATGGACACAGTGTTTGAGGATTATCAGTTAAGTGTTTCCTGCTGCTCTTGCTGCTGATTTGCGCTCTGGCTCCTCCCTGAGCAAACGCCTTCCGGGACAGTTCATAGTGCGGCCAGCAGGGGGCGCTCAAACTACTGAACTCATTAGAGCACGGCCCACTGAACAAACATCAGAACATGCAGATTAAGCGTATATATTATTTTAACACTTGAGTTCCACACACACATTATATATACGTTATATCAAGTGTTGTTATATATATACACTTCCAGTCAAAAAATTTAGAACAGTAAATTTTTTTTATGTTTTTAAATTCGTCTCTTCTGCTCACCAAGCCTGCATTTATTTGATCCAAAGTAAAGCAAAATCTGTAAAATTTTGAAATATTTTTACCATTTAAAATAAATGTTTTCTATTTGAATATCTTTTAAGATGTAATTTATTCCTGTGATTTCAAAGCAGAATATTTAGCATCACTTCAGTCACGATTCTTCAAAAGTCATTCTAATATTCTGATTTGCTGCTCAAAAAACATTTATGAGTAATATTGTGTTGAAACAGCTGAGTAGAATTATATATATACTGCCTTAAAATATGTAAATACATAAGTCACTGAGAATAAAGGGAATTACAAAAAAAGCTTAAATAAAATAATTAAAAGTGATTAATGTTATAACACATTCTTCATCTTTACAATGCAAAACTTTTTGAAATTTCAATATTTTTATTTTGGAAATTTCATTATATTAAGTGCACACACTTATTCATATGTACTTGCTAAACTTAAGCCATACTTATGCTTACTGTACACTGTATGTAATCATAAAACACTCTCCATTTTCACTTTTTTATATTAAGTAGCTACACAGACATTTATGTACTTGCATGTATGCTATACTTATGCTTATTGTATATAAACATCATCACTATCAGTTAAGTCAATAATATGTACTTGCGTGTATGCTATACTTATGCTTATTGTATATAATATATAATATATTATATATATATAAATATATATATATATATACAGACAGAGAGAGAGAGAGAGAGATTCTGATTAGTGTACACTGATTAGTTATAAAAATGTAGATCACAGTAAATTTCAAGTTATTTGAAAGAAAAGTCACTGGTTTAGCACTGGTTTAAAACCATAGACTGAGAGCATGAGCTCCTTCTGATGGGGTAGTTATGAAGAAAGTTGGAGATCCATGATATTTCTCCTGTATAGGGAAACAGAAAAGTATTATTATCTTGGCCAGAATTCTTGTTTAATACTTGCTAGCTTAATTCATAGACAATATGAGGAAAAAGACAAGAGCAGGTACTGAGTTACAAATTCTGAAGAAATAATCATATATTTCTAAAAAAAAAAAAAAACAGAATACTCAATTCAGACATTTCTTTAGATGGAATTGTCAAACACATATACACAGAGCATCCCCCTGTCATCCGACTCCCGAACACACCATCCACCTCCAGTGCTGCCGCCACCAGCTAATCCAATTCTGGACAGCTGACCTCGTAATTATCCCTAAGACAAACAATATTAACCCCAGTCAGAGAATGCATAATTAAAAGCCATTTAACTGACAGTTAACTCCACCTATTCAATAAATGGGTTAAGCAAACAACATTTCAGTCACTGAAAAGCACTTATAATCCTGGGATGTTTAAAAGGAGCTGACTTCTGTAAGTCTTCCAACATGATAATCTTGCTTCGATTATAGATGTTTACCTAAGAGAATTGTGGCTCTCCACCAACAGCCTCCCAAACTCTTTGTAATCCCCTCTCTTCAGTGCCTCGCCAGCTTGCGCTGTGCGTTCAATCTCCTCAATCACATGACGTGCCCGATGGTATGTCACACCATCCAATCGATCCTTGGCAGCTAAATTCAGATTTTTACATTTTATTATGAAATGACCTTGATTACAGACATACATTACGGTGTCTGTTCAAAATCTTTCTTTTCTTCTTACCCTCTAAATCTTGTGAAGTAGCCTCTTTTAGACTTTTCTTGCTCAAAACGGCGGCTGCCTCCACACATTGTTTCCGTCTGGTGGGATACTCACTTCCTGTGACAGAATGTCTAACGTTGGAATTTGTGATCAGGATTACAAGTCCAGGATCAGCCAGAGGGATGGCAGTGGCCTCCAAACACCTGAAAAGATTACATTTAATTGTATTAATAGCTGTTTTGATATTTAGAAATTAGTAAAACTGATTATTTCTAATCTGACAGAATAGTGTGACTTGGCAAATCTACTTACCTGCAGTCAATGAACAAAGCGTGGCCCTCTTGACCCAAAACGGACACAAACTGGTCCATGATGCCGAAGCAGCATGAGTGTGTTCAGCCTGCTGACAGGCCACTGCCTTCGCTACCTGATCCCCATCATCTGTGAAGGGCCAGAAAACATGAAGCCCATGAAGCCCACTATAAATATCTTTATGCACTGTTCAAAAGATTAATGTTGGTAAGATTTTGAAAATGTTTTTGAAAGAAGTCTTTTTTTTTGGTCAACAAGACTGAATTTTTTTTATAAAAATTTTGTGAAACAGTAATATTGTGAAATTATAAATTTACAGAAAGTTGCAAAATTTTAAATAACTGTTTTCTATTTTAATATGTTTTAAAATGTATTCTTGTGATGGCAAAGCTGAAATTTTAGCCATCATTAATCCAGTTTTCAGTGTCACATGATCCTTCAGAAATCATTCAATATGCAAATTTCTTATTTTTATCAGTGTTGAAAACCAGTTGTGCTGCTTCATATTTTTGTGGATTCTTTAATAATGTAAAGTTCAAAAGAACAACATTTATTTGAAATAAACATCTTGCAACATTATGACTCTGTACTGTCACTTTCGACTATTTCAATGTATCCATGCTCAATAAAAATATTAATTTCTTTAAAAAAATCTTAACGACCTCAAATATTTGAACAGTAGTGTATATAATATTTATTTTTATAATAATAAATGTTTTATTTTACATTGCTTTATTTTAATAAAATAAAAATTCCAAACAATAATACAAAAATAATTTTAAACATTAAAAAATCTAAATTATACAACATATGTTTAAGATATTACTAAATAAGTAAGCAATGGATTCTCTTTATTGCTGTTCTGTAAGTACTTTTCCCATTCATTTTCTCTGTAGAGAACATACTGTATATAGCCATGAACCAAATCAACCATCTCTGAAATTAATCACAAGTTAAAACCTTTAAAAAAAAAAAGTATTGAGGGAAAAAAAAATGAAGAAGAAGAAAAAGAATAGATTTCCATGTTGACAGCAACATCTAGCAATATGGGCAGTGTAGTTCTTTACTGGAAATTCAACACAATTTTTGGAAGTTGTAAAGCTTGTAGAATTAGAAGCATGTTATCAGTAAAGCAAATACTATATGGAAAAAAATGAATGGGATTTATGCTTCTGTAATTGTTATGCGTGACAGACAGACAAAGTTCTTACCAGGACACACAACTGCTGTAAGGTGTACACAGCCACTTCCAGTGAAGCGGAGCTGGAGAGTCCGCCTCCTAGTGGCACACTACTGGCTATTAAAGAAGCCAGGGATGGGACGTGCTGTGCAAAGACATAGCCATTTGTGAAAGCTAATAAATGCGTGAGATTAATATGTACTCCATTTGATTATATATTCAAGCTATATTCACTTTTCGAGTAAGACAACAGTGAACATGTGCTCAGCAACTATTCTGTAAGTGTTGCAAGTATGGTTTTTGGAAACTCTGCATTAAAAAGTTAGCCCAAAGACGAATTCTCAGCATGGGTCCCTAGGGTCCCATTTCGTGCTAGAGGCAGACTAAATGTACACTTCCTCATTACTTCCCTTTTTTGCCATATAGGCAAAAACGATAGCAAAATATTACCTCTGTAGTGCTGTACAACTCCCTTTACATAATTGTCCCAGTTTGGCTGCCCTCTTAAAAGAGGGGTCAGTTCATTTGGGAGATCAAAGTCCACCACCCTGGGCTCATCGGCAGCTTCAGTCAGAGTTACAACACAGCACTTCTGGCCAGAAGTTTTGCTGCCCACTGTAACTGTCACCATCGGCAAGGCCTGCAATCATTCAAACAAACAATATAACAGATTGTCAGTGCATTGTTGCAGTGTGTTTTGATTTGAGAAGAAAACTTGTTTGTTCCTATCAATAATTCCTATTTATAAGGAGAGATGTGAGTGTGTTGGCCACATTTGCACTACGGCTGGCCACGTCTACTATCTCTACAATAGAAAATATCAACAAGGATGTAAAAGGACAATCCATCATTTCCATTGTTCGGATATCCGCTTTGCAGGATATAGTATTTTGCATATGGACGAAGAAACGTCATAAAATTGACGTAACACTGGGTCACTTTGCATTAGTGCTGGTAAGGCTGATTCATTTACAGGAATCGGTTCTTTCAAACAGTCTGATTCAAATTACTGGATCAAAATAATAACAATGCAGCTTACATTACGCCATGACGTAAAAGTATAATAACTTAACATAAATATAACATAATTATAATTTTCCTTTACACTATAGAATACTTAAACTAATTTACTTAACTTTATAACTTGACTAACAAAAACCTTCATGTTTCAATAAAATGCTATTTTTTTAAACCAGCTTTTCAAATGTGTGCGGGTGTGGATAAGTCATCATAAATAGTTCCTGTAAGTTTTAGCAACATTCCTTATACGTGTCTATTATCGGTTTAAAAATTAGTTACTACTACTGACTCGAGAACTGAACGCATCAGTTAATCTAAAAACAAAAAACCTTGTTTGAAATAGTAAATTGTCTGATAAGGTTATTAAAGCGTCAGTATATTATGAAAACTCTGTTTTAAAACATGCAGAGAGGGTGATGTTTTCATAATATACTTGTATGAATAAAATATTTAATTTTATTGTATTAGACTTTCATATTAAACTGACATAACTGTAGTCACGAATATTTATAAATAAAATACGTTTTTAATTCATAACAATTTTCTGTGCCAGACACATATTTTTTTTTAACCATTTTGGGTGGCTAAATTGCATCTAAGATTCCTGTGGGAAATACAAACCCAGTGTAAACTGTAAGTGCTAGACTAAATTATTTGGATCTATGGACTTTATTTCCGTGCTGTGTGTGATCAGGGTTTAAGTGTAATTGCTTTAGTATATAAAGTATATTGAAGCAGACAAATTCAATACATAAAAAACATAAAATTGATTCAACTGTCAGAAATCAAAATACACAGAGATAATTTAGATAAGCAGAAGATACAAATCCTACAAAATAATTTATTAACACTTTTCACAGCCTCCTTTAAATAGCTTATTTGACACTTTTCTCCTACAGTAACAATGAAAATCAAACAGAAACAAATCACATTTAATTTTTGGACATAATCCATAAAATGTAGTTACATTGATGAAATGTATGGCAGGATCTCTACAGTTTTAAAGTCCTGTATTTAAACCTTCTTTAAACCATCAAATATCTGTTCATAACTGACTCTTGAAAACAAAAATATGTTGGACTTAAGTGCATGTAAAACATAAGTGGATGTACAAAACTTTGCATACAACTCTCTAAAAGAATATCTAAAAATACTTAACATGAACATTCATTCAGTGGCATTTACTCAGTAGCAAAAATGCAGTAAACAAAATAACATTACATTTTCATGTATTAATCATTTTATTTGAATTCATACAAAGAATGAATTCCCTGAGCTACTGATCATTTCCTTCTCCATCTGTGGTATTTTTTAACGCTGCTGACCCCTTAACTGTCTTTGAGGTCTTGGCTTTGGCAGGTTTGGGAGCTTTCTCACTTTTTTCTTTGAGTTCTGTCTCCTCTATTTCCTCTGTGCTGTTATTCTTGTCCACTTTCACCTTACGAAGCTTCTGCTTTCCCTTCACGGGCGCAGAGAAGGTAAGCGAGGCTTTATTAAATTCTAAAGGAAAGATCCCCACGTCCCCATCAAAGCGGTTCTTGGCCACCTGAAGGGACCTACGGCCAGGACACGTCACCAACTTCTTCTCCTGAAGGATGAGCACATTATCTGCCTCCTGACTGGCCTGATATGGGAAAATGATGCATTATAGACTTTTTATAGATAGATACATTCGATTTTCTTATAGATAGAAACTAAGCATGTACATGTGAAAATTTGTATCTCAAGTTAACAGCTGAGGAATAAACATGGACAGCCTGTATCTACCAACCTTGGCTGTGCCAAAGATGGATGCTGTCTGCAGTTCTTTATCATCCTCTTCTTTCCGAGGGTGGATAATTAAAGTCACATGACAGCAGCTGTTTGTGGCAAACTTCCTGAAGGCTCCAATGATGTGGTCTTGTACTGCAAACCTGAGGGAAAAAAATATATTAATAATATTTTTATTTAATTGTAAAATATTCAGTTATCCAGTTCTCTCTCTCTCTCTCTATATATATATATATATAGATAAAATTACTTTTCAAGAAATCTTTTTATAGAAATCTGACTATATCTCACAAAAAAATAATAACTAAGAATAAGAAACGGAGCAATTCCAATAGGCTCCTCACACCATTGGTGCTCGGGCCCTAATTACTAGAAAAATTATTATTGACTACAGAATTTCCAGGACTATTCAAGATTTTTATAATTTTATACTTTTCCAATCCTGGAAATTACAGTTTTGAAAATATCTAATGCTTCCAGGTTTTTCAGGACCATAGAAACTCTGTTGAATAAATAGCATATTAAAATTGTTGCCTTACTTGTCCACAGACAGGTTCTCTTGGCCCATCATAAACTGCAGGTTGTCAATGATCACATGACTGATGTCATACAGGTAAACAGCATGCTGCATGGTATCCAAAACAGCTCTGTGTAGGGTGCAAAAGTGCAGTTCATATTTAAAGATCACGAGAAAAACCTGGTCCTCTCCTTTCCATCATTCAAATGTTTTATTTTTTATTTTTTTTTTTTTAAAGGGAAGAAAGCCATACATAAAAAAAATCACAGCGCCATGCTTGCAATACAGTATCTATTTACAATCAATTTATTAGTTTTCTTGATGTTATTGTGTATGTTTTAGTTGATAAAGTATAGTGGCAGGTCTTCAAACTTGTCAGCCCACATGTCATATTGATCCAGGTTCTCCTCCAACCTTTGCTTAGCAAACTGGGTCAGCATAATTTTGGCCAGACGCACATTGTTGATTTCAAAGCTGCCCCATAATGTGTTGACACCCTGCATGCACAGATCTAGGGCAAGCTCACTGATGAAGGTGGTCTTTCCACTGCCTGTTGGACCTGTATTTACAAACACATGCATGAGAAGAAATACAAATACTCTATTACTATTTTAATTTAAAAAAAAAATTGTACAGTAAAGTACAGAAAACTTTTGCATAACGCAAAGATCTGCTCTATATAGTTGTGTTGGCTATACCTGTAAAAACTGTCAGCTCTCCCTTGCGATGACCTTTAAGGATACGATTAAGCTCAGGGAATCGAGACCACTGTATTCCAGCCACCTGCTCCACATTAGCCAGTTCCCCATACACATCCTCCCTGAGCTGCTTGAAGGACACAATGGACTTGTGGGCAGCAGGGATTGAAGCCTTGACAATTCGCGCCAAGTTCCTGCCCTGGGCCAGTGCCTCACTGGGGCACGGCTGAAAGTCCCCTGGCCGGATAAGAGAACAGCGCTTCAGTCCAAGTTTCCTGGAGAATATTTTTGAGGCTTCCCAGGAGCGAATATCTCCCCCCAACCACAGTGTGACTTTCTTGAATTGCTCCAGATAAGGCAGGAGGATCGGAGGCAGACAGCTTACACCCCGTGGCAAGGCCAAAGACGGAAGACCGGTAGCCTGACTCACTGCCATGCTGTCTATCTCACGTCCCGTGAGCACAACCTCACCGTCCTTCCGTCCTATCAAAGGCAGGCCGAAGAGGTTGTGGTAGCTGGAGATTTTTGGAACCGTAGCTTCAGTGTAGACCACCTTTCCGTCACCTTTCGCGGCAGCGGAAAGCAGCTTAACACCCCGGAGGCCCGAGTCATGTCCACTAAACCAGGGGAACACCAAACTCTTGGTGGGCTTGAAGAACCTAACCCCAAATTTCTTCAGTGTGGCGTTGGTGAGTTTACCAATCTGAAACATGGTTTTAATGAGCTGCACTTCCTCATCCAGTAGGTCGGAAAACGGCACGGAGCTGCTCCATATTCTTTGCACCTCCTTCATCTCCATCTCTCTTTCTTCTTGCTCCTCCATGCTCTCAGGAAACCCCAGCAGCACGTTAGGACTGATGGAGGTCTGATTCTCATTCAACATCACCTCAATGCAATCCTGGAGGTCCTCCCAGCTCCCCTCCACTAAAGTCTCCTTACACTGAAACTGTCCAGTGGTTTTATCGATGAACAGTGAGTAATGCTCTTTTACAGACCCTTCAGGTGCTGGTTCCATAAAAATACTAGGAGCATGTAAGCAGCTGTAGCCATCGTAGAAAGGGATATCTTTGGAACGAAGATACTGCTTGATATCAGTCACTGTGAGGGGCTGGGCAGGGAAATCAATGAGAGACTTTGCATCTTTTCTTAATGTTCTGCAGAAATTTAAAGCAACAGCAGGTCTTAATCGGTTTTCAAAACAATACCAAGTTGGCGCCCTAAAAGAACGCTGTAATACTGGATTGAGGCAGGGCTGGTAAAATGATAGATATCTCCAGGGAGGAAGATGAGAGGGTTTACAAGGAATACAGCCTGTCCCCTGCAAGAGCCAGCCTGCCCCCCTGAGAAACCTGCTCCTCCACATTTGCTGTTAATTCAGGACATCAGACCTGCAATGATCACAGAAAATTTGCAATTACAATATGCAGTATAAAAATGCGACATGATCAGAACTTGTCATAAACATGGGTCATTTGTGTTATGATTTATCTTTTTTGCAGTATATTTGTGATTAGTGTTTGGAATTTGGAATTGCGATATGATGGTTGTGAGTTCGAGTCTCGGGCCGGCAGGAATTGTGGGTGGGGGGAGTGCATGTACAGTTCTCTCTCCACCTTCAATACCATGACTTAGGTGCCCTTGAGCAAGGCATCGAACCCCTAAATCATTCCCGGGCGCCGCAGCATAAAATGGCTGCCCACTGCTCCGGGTGTGTGTTCACAGTGTGTGTGTGTGTTCACTGCTCTGTGTGTGTGCACTTCGGATGGGTTAAATGCAGAGCACGAATTCTGAGTATGGGTCACCATACTTGGCTGAATGTCACGTCACTTTCACTTTTATCTTTTGAACTTATAAAAGTAAACATACTTGACATAAAATACAATAAGAATAACTTTTATATTGTTAATAATATTTCAGGATGAACACTTTATTTAGAAAAAGCATGTTAAAATGTATCAAATATGATAAATTATGCTTTTTTAGGAACATTTATTTGGACATCTCTCACTCATCACTGTATTGCATTGCAATATATGTGTTGCCCTCCACAACAAAATGGTAACATCTACTCAAAACCAAAGTAATACAATTATTTACCTGTTACTTTTTTTCTGCGATATTATAGTTTAAAAAAGTATTTAACTATTTAAAATTGTAAATGACAATAGATTAAGTTATTTATGTTGGGGACATAAAAATGTACTGCGTAACAGCGTAGCATAAATGACTTAAGTACGTTACCATTAATAGCGTCACTTAATACATTATATAATTATTAGTAGATCATATAGTTGAAAATGACATTTATATACATTCATATATATTCACATAAGAATGTGCATGAACTACTGATGTATTATAATGCTTGCTACGGATTCATTAATAAAAGTTATTATAAAGCGTCACCAAAAAAATAACTGTAACGTTATCTGTCCTATGCATGACCCTTAACATTCTTACTCAACTATACTGTACGTGTATCTGTAAAATTAATGAAACTATTGAAGAGAAACTGTGCGGGAAACATGTATAAGAAACATATATACCGTAAACATTTGAAATTACATACTGTAAACATATATAAACTTACTAATCTGTAAGAAGCGCGCCAAACTGTTATCATCATGTGTCTGCACGTCTTACTGAACACGAGGTCCGCACTCCAAAATACTTCCGTGTGAAACACAAAACTCTTGTCGTAGTCAGGCACGACAAAGATAATTAGATTGTGTAGCCTCAAATCGTAATAAGAATATCTTTATAAATAATAACGATGCCTCAAGTTTAAATTTAATGTAACAATGTTATTGGGAACTTTCTGATTGTTACAAAACTGTATTGCAGTTGCTTCTAATGCGTAGCTTCCATTTCCACCCGGACGACAATTTGTAACGCACATGACATTACACATGTCTCCTGACGATTGTCCTCTACATCTAATCATTCAAAGTGCGTAATATTACTCTAACCAATACTGACAGCAGTCACAGAGTGAGTTAAACTGAATGTAGGATCTCTGAAGAGGTGAACATGACTGCTCGAGGAACACCGAGTCGTTTTTTACAGAGCGTTCTTCACAATGGAGTGGGTCGCTATGTTTGTCAGCTGAAGCGAATATCTCTGATCTTCTCGAAGAAAGGCCAGGGCTCTTTAGGAGTCAGGTATGGGTTTACATCATCTGTGCTGATCATGTACAGTAAAACACTGTACATAACAAAACAAAAAAAAAAAACAGAATATTTACTGTGCAAGGAGATCCAGCAATTTATTATTGTTGTATTTTATTAGTATTTGTTAGTATAATAATATCTCAGATTATGTTAAAAGAAATACTAAAATATGGGTTTTTAAAAAATACTTGTAGTTGTATGTATTTATTATTTTAAATTATTTTGCAAAGAAAACATGTAAACCTTTTTAATTTGCTGGAGTTTAGGTTGATATTTAATGTAACTGATGTTAAATATAGTGTGGGGTAGATTAAGTCCCATGTTTCAGTGAAATCATTTGATATTGTGTTTTGCTTATTGTAAATCACTTCATTCTGATTATATTCCTCCAGGGATTTCATTGAAGAAGGCGTGGTCGACTTTGCCAAGAATAACTCAGGAACTGTGGTTTACATCTCCCCTCAGTCCTGCAGAATTCCAAAGATAGTAGCTGAATATTGTAAGGCTGACCTTTTCGTTTCCTGCAGTATTTACTAAATGTTTACAATTTGAAGTTATAAAATGTATAAAATACCTGCGCGCTCACTGTTGTTATGTGATCTGTGCAGTGAATGGTAACGTGAAGGAGGAGACAGTCACCAACAAAACATCACAGGAAATTGCAGAACTTATAACCAAGCTGTCCAACCAGTCAGGACTGGACATCATCCGCATTCGTAAGCCCTTCCACACAGACAGTCCCAGTATCCAGGGCCAGTGGCACCCCTTCACAAATCGACCCCTCAGCATCGATCCAGTCGGCCCACAGGCAAAATAAGGACTTTGCATTGTATTTATTCCCTGTCTGATGTTCTGACCTATTGAAGGAGCCCCTAACTTCCGCCACAGCACAAAATCAACATAAATTCAACGTTTTCAGACAGTAGTTACCTGTTATTAGACTTTTAAAATGATACTTCACCATTTAATGAATGATGACAGATTATCTGTGGCTTGGTAAAGTTTATATAACAATGAAATTTTGCTTAAATAAGATTAATTGCTTTTCACATGTATGTTGGCTCCTTATAAGATGAGAAATACAACGTTTCCTTTGGGAAATAACGTTTTGAACTGAAAATATGACTTTCTGGCGCTGCACTAATAAATCATAATATCTCAGAAAACTACTCTTGACAGAATAAATTTGAACTTTGTTAGTAAGAACTCAAGGTATTGTAGCAGTTACAGTTATTATATTAAACAAAACATGATAACACTTTATTTTAAGGTGTCCTTGTTACACATGTTACATGTACTTACTATTATAATAACAATAAATTATGCATAATTACATGCAAGTAACCCAAACCCTAATCCTAACCCTAACCATATGTGTCCCTGGACCACAAAACCAGTCATAAGGGTCAATTTCTTGAAATTGAGATTTATACATCATCAGAAAGATGAATAAATAAGCTTTCCATTGATGTATGGCTTGTTAGGATTTGTACTAAAACTGAAATAAAAAATGAATAAGAACTACATTTACATGTAAAAAAACAAAACAAAAAAAACTAACAAACACGAAATTGCTAAAAAATTCAAATTAAAATGGAAAATATTGAATTTTTTTTTTTAAATATATATGATAGTACTTCAGTTATATTAAAATAACACTGAAGGTATTTCATCTTTGTGAAGAAGAAAAATGTGCTGTAACACAAAGCAGAAATTTTGGGTCTGGGAAAAAAACAACAGGAAATCATATTATTGGAAGACTATAACCACATATTTAAATGTTTAATATTTTAGTGGGTTACCAAATGTAATGATTTGAAAATAAATGATCTTATTTTTAATCTGAATATTAGGGCAGAAGTGTCCCCCTCAATATCTCTGTTGGTTACAGCAGCTGAGAAACTGACATGAATTGTGTGCGTTTAATCTACAGTGACAGCGACACAAAGCTTTTCTCACTCCCACACATCACAGGCAAAGAAGCAATAAACACAGTATGCCACAGACCTTGATCAGGTTGGGGGCGGGAACATTAGAATATGTTGGCTGTAATCAGTATCAACGATTTTGGCACTTTATTTAAAAAACCAGCAAGCTAAACTCTGTAAACAAAATGTTACTGACCACTACGAATGACACTGAGTGCACAACATGACTAGCTGCTTTCTTCTGGCTGTCGTCTGAACATCAAGGCGGAACAACTGAGCTTCCACAGAGATGAACCGGTTAGTAACCTAGCAAGATAACCTGAGGCTGAGCATTTGATCAATGTAAACCATGTTTTAATGAATCAGTTCACAAGAGAGAAGTATATTTATTATGTCCCATTTATTACAAGCAGATGAGACTAGTGCTCTGATCACATCTTTTTCCCCCAGTGAAAACTAGCTTGACCTATTATGTGGATTAAAGAAAGTTCTAAATTAAGAGCTGTGTTGCTACGTAACGGATACATGGGGGACATACCAACAGGCCTGATACAGATGGGGATCTGGTTAAAATCTCCTACTGTGAAAGAAAATTAGGTTCAGGTTAGTCAGAGGTTTCTGTTTTAGAGGACTTGCATGCAAAATGATCGTTAACCTTTGGGGTGCACAAGATACAGAAGCAGTAGCAATGATAATAAATACTTTAATAGGATGTAAACATCAGATATCATTTTGTAAGTATAAGCTCTAACATAGTTAAACAATATATCCACGGATACACAGTGTGACTGACATGTAAGCATAGCAAAAACCTTGGGAAAATATTAAGTGCAAAACATTCTGTGCGATTATAGGGAAGGCAGTGGATGTTCACAAACACAATGATAGCAAACCGCTAATATTTAAATCATGATAAATCACAGTTTATGACTAGAAGTACACCATAGGCATACAGCACTTAGTCGACATGAAATCAAAATTATTTACTTTCCACATGTTAATATTGTGAACAATTCATCCATGCACACTATTCCAAAGAAAAGCATTTGTCTTGGTAATCGTTCATCACAATATAATAACTTTCTCCATTACTGAATCAACTTTACAGTCTCTTGTGCTCATCATAGATGCATTTATTTGGTCGAAAATACAGTAAAACAGTAATATTGTGAAATATTTTTACAAATTTAAATAACTCTTTTCTATTAATCTATTTTAAAATGTCATTTATTCCTGTGACAGGAAAGCTACATTTTCAGCAACCATGTGTTCAGTGTCACATAATCCTTCAGAAATTATTCTGATTTGGTGATCAAGAAACATTTGCCAAAAATGTTATATATATAGAAACAAAAAATCTTTTGTAGCATAAATGCCTTTTACTGTCACTTTTGAAAAATTAAATACATCCTTGCTGAATAAAATTATAAATTTTTATAAAAAATAAAATTAGTCTTGTATAATGGATTTATATCAGTGAACCAAAAAGGCAGAATCTTATTTTTAATGATGCTCATATGCAACAGAAATACATCTCATGGAAGACTGATCAAAAATGATATGTAGATCATCAGACAAATGGTTGAAGTGCATGGATGCAAAATAAGAACTGAATGAAAGGAAAAAGTGAGAGAAGATGAACAAGAGACGAGCTGAAGCACATCGAGTCAATGTGACAGCACTCGTGTATACAAGCTTCACGACTTACAGGCCAAAACAAGCACATCATGTCTCTGCCTACTCTTTCTGCTGCTTTAAGAAAAGACTCCACATCTCTCTCTGCAACTTGATTGAGTCCTTGCTAAGCAGCGCTGTTCCTGTCAGCAACACTGACTAACACGAGCTCAAGCACGAGCTGGGAAAGCCACTAGGGAGAAACGACAAGAGCTGACTCAACATGTCTCTGTGTAACACTGTTTACAAACCAGAACAAAACCAGGGACACAATACACACAGCAGAAATAAGATCTGCAGCTGTATAGATATTAGGCCTGTTCGTTTAAATATAAGCTAATTAATTACAATATGCTGATTACTGAATCAAATTAATTTTTAGTTACTCTGAGAAAAGCCCCCAAATAAAAATAATTCAGTTATTATAATAGCAAATCAGTAAATAGACATTGTGATTTCATTATGTCATAAACTGCAAGTCTTTGTTTTTTGTTGTTTTTTTTTGTATTTGGATTAGGGGGCATTATTAATTGTGTTAAAATTTTCATTAATAAACAGTACACTACAGTTCATGTTTGGGGGTCAGCAATATATATATATATATATATATATATATATATATATATATATATATACATATATATATATATGTATAAAATCGTTCTTTTGAGTTCTTTTGAGCAAAAATGTATTATGGTTTCCATAAAAATATTATAAGCAACACAACTGTCTTTAACATTGGTATAAATAAGAAATGTTGGTTGCACTTTATTTTACAGTAAGTGTACTTACATGTACTTATAGTGTACTTAGTGTATTTATCTAAGAAAGTTATGGTAATACAAGGTAACTACATGGGGGTAGGGTTAGGTTTAGGGGTAGGTTCAGGCTTAGTACCTAGTTATTACATAGTTATTGTAATTACTAAAATAAGTACATAGTATGAACATTAGGAACAGGACTGTAAAATAAAGTGCTACCGAAATGTTTCTTTAACACCAAATTATCAAGAAGGTTAATATTCAGCTTTGCTATAACAGAAATAAATAAATTTGATATTTTAAAATATACTGTTACTATTTCACAATATTACTCTTTTTACTGTATTTTAGATCAAATTAATGCATTCTTAGTGAGAATAAGAAATTAACCCCAAACATTTGAGCTGTAGTGAATCAGATATTTTAAAATTAATTTGAATAAATTACAATAATAAACTGACAGCCCTAATAGAAATACATTTATGTCTGGAGTTTAAAACAGTCAATTTTTGTCATGCATTCAAAATAACTAAATGCAAACTCATCAAACTTCAAAAGTCTTGGTATTTTGGATTTTACTTCCCTTTGTGAGCATCTCTTCCTTCATTTAAATATAAAAAGCATATTCTGTCAAAGCTGGACAGCATTTGACAGGAAAATCATGTATCAGAGCGAGCGTTTCTTCCATTTTTGAGATCTATTCACTCCTTCTGACGCACTGCCAAAGAGAAACCCAACTCATCCCTGAAGGAGGCGTTGAATTCTACAGCCGAGTGGCTCTGAAAATGACCGCCTCTGTATCTGTAGATGTCAACGATGCATGTGCTAACACTCACTGCTTCTGCAATCTGACTGCAATCTAGTGCGAAATTGCATTGTTAAAAAGTCCAAAGCTCAAGAACCTGTGCCCTCCCACTCATGAAATGTTGCCACCATCTCAAAACCCAAACTCTTTCTGAATTATTAATGATCGAGCAAAGAAGTTTCGACTTATTATACTTTGATAATAAAATGATTGTTATTTACATCAGGTGCAATTAGGCAAAAAAAAAAAAAATCTGTAAACGTCTGCATTTGCACAATAATACCACATTAATTATGTACAAATATGCATTGCTTTGCTGAGAAAGTCTTTGGACAGTGTTCTTAAGTCTCTTACTTCTCCTTCAAAACAAAACAACGTAACCAAATTCAGTCATGGATGTTCTTGATTGAAGTCCATCTTGTGATTTTTACACTTCAAGGTCCACAGTCAAGGTGTCTTTAGCTACATTTGACGTAAAGTCGACCAATATTTTCACAAATATATTTTCACAAGACGATTCTCAAAGGCGCCAAGCCAAATAAGTTAAAGTTGTATAGCGAGATCACAAAGAACTTCACAACACACAGTTCTCTTGGCTCTTATACAAAATGTAAGCCTCCACACCACAAGGGGGCGATATAGCATTGGTGCGAAATCATGCTACACTGAGCTCTCATCTGGCTGGATGTCCAACTGTGTGTGTTTCCTCTTTTCTAGAATCCTGTTGAGCTCCTCGGTGAAAGAGTGGTAAAGCGGAGACGTCATTTCCGAGTCCGTCTGCCTCAGGAGTACGTAGCTATTCCCATTCATCTTTCTCAGCACGCTGGGCAACGTGGCTGACAGTCCGTTGGCGTACTCTGATGCGGGCAGGGGCGGCGGCATAGGAAGTGGCGGCGCGGGCGGAGGTTCCTTACTAGGCGTGGTCTGGATGTCTGCTGGAATGATCTGTAGAAACTCTCCGTCTCTTGACATCGCTCTGCTACGCCCCTCCGTTCTGCCATTGCAGTGGCTGGAGATGGTTTTGAGCTCAAAGTGCGAGCTCCTTTTTCTTTCGGTTGCTGTGGTTATGGACAGAGCTTGCTGGGAGTACTTTCTGGCACTGGGAGAGTTGCGTGCACAGAAGCTAACGTACAGGAGGACCACCGTTAGAACCAGACAAAGCCCACCAAGAACAGCCACCAGAGAGATATACATGGCTTCCATGTGCCTGTAGGTCTGTAACTGCGGTCTAAAAGGCAACAGGGCCGGTGGAGGTGACAGAAGCTGCTCTGCAGGAACGCTGGAAGGACTCAGAGTTGGCGCAGTTGTGGTGGTAAAGAAACTTTCAGGTAAAGCTGTCGGGCTTCCTGAGAGATGTGATGCGGGGGGCGGAACGGGTTGGACTCGTACCATATAGCTGCGAACAGGAACCCAGACGCCGTTCTCTACTGCGTAACAGCGGTAGTGTCCACTTTGCTGGTTTTGAGCCCCAATGATGAGGAGGCCGTCAGTGCCGGTGCGGTAGCCGAAGTCTACGCCGTAACCTAGCATAACCTGACCGTTCAGCGTCCAGTGAGGTGTGGCCAGGTTAGAACGGATCTCACACTGTAACAGCATATCATCTCCTGCCATCACTGCACGAGTCCGGTGCATGACGAAACCTGGCAAAATGCATGACATTATTAGTCTGCATTTAAATGTCACCTGACTAGGCTGCTCAGAAGTTATTCACATGCAAACACACCATCGCTTGTAATGTTAGTACAGCCTCTGCTTCCCATCTGGACGTCCTGGATGAGACTGGACCTACAGGAAACAGAGTTGCACTTATTAAAGCCATTAATCGAAGCATGCAGAAGATAATGTGAATGTGTTTTGGACACTGGGTCTGAAAATTAACACCAAGAGACAGATGAAAGTAAAAATTGGCTTTAGCAAGAAAATAAGTCACTTTACTCACCAGTTGGCTGTTAACTTTATTCGGAATGCTTACATTACGTGGTTTAAATCACATTGTAAGAACAATAGTCTGACTTTCGCTGATGCACATCTTCTAACAACTTTTATCTTATTGGAGGTTTATTTAAGACACCTAAAGTTGATAATTTCTCAATATTCCTCATTTGTGTATTTCTATTTAAGATTGGCACATTACTGTGGTGACACAATGACTTACACTTTTAACATAAGTATGCAAAACAAACATCTATATCCACTGTAAATATACAATAAATATACACAGTACACACACATATATTATGTAAACAAAAACTTTTATTTTGGATGCGATTAATCACAATTGATTGTTTGATTGTTTGAGCAATAATTATATATGATAAAAAAAATACAAAATTAAAAATATGTATATAAAAATTTAAATATTATAATTTTTTAGGAATGCACTGATATTAAAATTCAGAAAATTATTTTCATGTTTCACTGATTTTATTAATACTACTTTGTAAAAAAAAAACTAAATACAAATAAACAATGCAAAATAAAAACATAACTACAACTAGAATAAAAAGTTTGTATGCTAGTTAATTTAGGCACAACAACATTACAGCATAAACTATATCCAATAAAGATAAATCCTTTTTTGAAATCTGCTATAAAAAAAAAAAATTATACTATTTGAATCAAAATTTTAAAATGAGCAGAGATCATATCCACTATCAGACAATTAAATGTAATACTGGTATCTGATATTGTGACATTACATTGTGCATCTCTTTTTCTTAAATCACCCGCCATTGCCAGAAAATGACTTTTGGACTGTGGTAACCGTATGTGTAAATGTCTATTATTAAAAACAACAGTTGTCTACTTTTACCTGTTAGCATAAGCTGCTATTTCAGCACACGCTCTACCATCCCAGCCACAGAATGGATCTCGTGCAAATACACAGTCATAACAGGAGGTGTAGCGCTCACAGGAGGACAGGGGTACTTGCACCACTCCAGAGGCGGCGCTCACATAGATTCTGTTCTGTTCAACAATAATGCACATCATAAGATTTTTTGGGGATCCATAAGCATATGTATTATACACTTGGATTGTTTATAATGTTTACTAGGTGCATCACGGGCTACCTGTTTTTGTGATATCACCATGTTATTGATTGGTTGTTTCTCCTCGAAAAGCTGAAGCTCTTCGATGATGTGAACACGGTCACTGATCTTCACAGCCCTGTGTAACCAGCCCTCATCTGGAGAGAGGCACAAAAAAAAAAGTTTCACGCTATGAAACCTAATATACACTACTGTTCAAAAAGTTTGTGGTCAGTATGATAAAAAAAAAAATAAAAAAAAAAAAAATAGGAAATTGTTATTTAAATTTTAATAATATTTCAAATTGTTTTTACTGTATTTTTGTTTTGTTTTGTTGGTGAGCATAACAGACTACTTCATAATATTAAAAAAATCTTACCAACCCCAAACTGTTATAATCTTCATATCACAATGAAAAATCAATCAAAATGATCTTTTTAATCTCAATATCAAATTAATAACTAATAAAGGAAATTGACCCTTACCTGTTCCAATGAAGAGCATGTCATAGACACGTCCATCCAAACCCACAACCTGTTTTACAGCGATCTTAGTGTAGTCTGCGCTCCTCTGGAGCAACACAGGACGTCCTCCCACTGGCTGGATCTGTCTGGACATTAAAGCATGTCTCTGAGTGAAATTCAGTACGTTGTCAGGGAGATCCCGGGAGGAATTTATGAGCAGGGCCCGATGCTGATCAGTTATACACTAAAGAGAAACAAGGCCATAGTTATATAACATTCCTCAGAAGAGTGAAAATAGAAACAATGCAGTAAAAGTCCCAAAGAGCTGTCTACTGCTACATTACAACAGATACTAGAAGGCAACAGTTTATAGGACTATTTTGATTTAGCGCATCTCACCGAGCCAGGCCTCGGTTCTGGAACTGTCCCAGTGTATTCCCTCCATTTGGTGTCCTGTAGTTCCATGTAAGGCCCATCAAAAGCTGTCTGGACATCTCTAAATGAATACTGACACACTGCAGACATCTTAACATTTCTCCTGGCAGTGAGAAAGAGAATGAAATGAGAATGATGAGATGTGAATCTCAGAAATGTGAAACTCATATTTTTTATTTATGTGCTTGTGACAAAAAAATTAAGTTTTCATTTATAGTCAGAAAAATGTTAAAAAATATTTTTGGATTGGGTAGCTTGGCCCAATTGGAATCATTAAAGTAAGACTACTTACCTCTTAGATTACTGTGAGTTGGTCAAACTAGTTCTAACATAGTGGTTATGTTTATGCAACTGGCCCATTGTGTATTTTATTGTTTATTCTAGTCTAATGCCTTCCCACACACACTTCCATTTTACACACATTACTTTATGCACAATTGTTATAAGTCAAAATTGTTGTAAGTCAACAGCATTTCATATATTCTGTCAATATAAATTTGAATTGAACCCAGAATATTTCTTTAGTAATTCTACTATAAATAAACACTAAAGGTCCTTGCAGACTTTTATTTTTTATTTTCATATTCTTCATCCTTTCCTATCAAAATGCATGCTACGGATGCGAAAATGCAGAAAATCGAACCTGATCCGAATTTTTTTATGACGGACGAAAGTTTCAGAGGCAGTGTGTAAACATGATTGACACAACATGAGGTCGTATTTATTTTTTAAAATGCGAAAATTTCGGACGAAGTGTGCAATGATATTAAGTCTGATATCCTGAGTGCCAGTGACACCATTGTGGAATTCCAAACATTGCTAAAAGACGCAATTTCTACATGCTGTTGGGCAAATTTAGTGATTTATTTACAAATTTGTTTGTGTGTGATGGATGAAGAAGAAATCAAACAGAAATTCAAGCAGTGTTGTCTAAACCTAAGTTACAAATGACAGTCCCTGAACCTGTATCCTTATGGAGAAAGGTAGAGCTTATAAAGCACACCAAAACAAACTCATTGCAATATTTTTCTTTTCACCTGTGAGACATAACTCCAGCGTACAATAAGAAAGCTTCAAAATGAAAGTTTCAGGCCGATAAAAGGGTTTGCCACTCAGTGCTCTGTCCTGTTTACTACCTGGAAACTGGTTTGATGGGAGAATTTGGTCACCAGCTAGTCTGTAGACATTTAAAGGACAATTTAATGTAGCATGACTCTGCATACTCTCTCTCTCTCGATCTCAATTCTGCCAATTCAAATATTGGCCCTGTGCCCTGTGTCCTATTGTGAATGCCCCTGCTATAGCGAGAAAATCACATGGGGATATTTAGAGATGGCTCTCATGCTAAAATCCTTTAGTCATAAAAAATGTTGAGAATGAAGATAACAGGGTCACATGCTAGAGGATTAATGCTACTTCAGTTCACATCACATTTAATGAGACTGCAGCTCTCCTCTCACTGTAAAACATTTCAACCCACTTAAACTGAAGGCTTATGTTTAACTGCAGCCTTAAATTAAGCAAAATCAATGTGGTGCCAAAATTACAAAATAACATCACACTTGACTGCTTTGAATCACTATCTATCCATCCATCATCCATCCATCCATCCATCCATCCATCCATCCATCCATCCATCCATCCCTTGCCTTCCTAGATAAAATTACATTTCTATTTAATTTATTTTAAACTATATTTCCTTATATTCAAGTTCAAATTACAATTCTGCATCCTGTTTGTTACCATTATTCAAATTCAGAAACAGAATTGGAATTTAAAAGGCATTCAGAACTCAATTCTAAATGGTACACATCCTTTTACATGTTCACAAATTCAATCTTAATGAATTTTCTCACCATTCCAGTCCAAAAACACCATATAAGACACTGTCGTGTACGCTGCTTCCCTCGACGACAAAAATGTTGCGTAGCACGTTGAAATAAAGCTCATAATCAGGAATGGCGCACACCAGTCTGGCCTTGAGAAAGGATGTCCACTTCCTCTGAAGAGACCTCTGCCCTCCAATGTCCCCCTGTGAACGCAAAACGAAAAGCAACTGATATGAAAATCAAAGCAAACTACATATAAAATTATGGCTCATTTTTATTAACTCAATAGTGTAGTAGGAATGACATGATATACATATTATGCATAGTCTGCAGTTCTTTTAAAGCTGACTCCTCAGGGGCATGAGTCACACTAAAGTAGCTGTAAAAATATTAACAAATAATGAACACAACATAGCCCCATCTTATAATCTAATGGGATGTGAAATAATTGAGTTTAAATGATAAATTATGATTATGTAGCTTTACATCACACCGCAATCCCTGTCAACTGTCAAATCAGAAGTATACTGAGAAAGAAAAAAATATTATCTGGAGATTGGCTTTTTGCATAATTCACATATACCCTTGAGAGTAGTTCACAGCCAAATGCACCAAGCACTGCTATGTGAAACTCTCCTGAATTAAACATTCTGCTTGAAATGACACAGTTGTGGGCACAAAAAGCTGTCCTAAATGTGTTAACAGCGTTCTGCTCAAAAACAGGCTCCATCAGGCTCTAGTAGTAACACGAGGACCTTCAGGCTAATTGTGGTGTCAGTTCACATTCAGGCGAGAAGAAGAAAGACCAGAATTGAGGACGGCTCAAATTTAAGAGTAAAGGAAATAGAGGCTTTTGTACAGTTTCTCCATAACAAAAGTTATTAGCAATGTTGTCACATGATCTAAGTATCAGATATTTGTGTCACTGAAAATGGCAGAATATACATACAAACTATAGGCATATATAGTATGTATAGACAAACAATATCAAAGTTGAAATGTAGAGAGAATGTACAATGTTACATATGCTCATGAAGGCTGAGGAAGACATCTGGGGCAGAATAATAATTTCCCTCCTGCTCATTATTGCCATTATCACAGCAAGGCATGCTTTGTTAATTTGACAGGAAATATTTTCTTAATTAATATGGAATGGATTTATGATGTGTAAACACTGAAAAGCAATATTCAGAGCACCTTACATATAATTGCTATTTAGACTTTAATTGCGAAAAACATATTTCTTTGAATGTTTATTTTGTGTATTTTTTCTAGCAAAGTAGAAATTAGGCTAAGCACTGTAAAATTCATGCATCTGCTACTGAGCTTTGCTTTTTTATTTTATTTTATTTTTTTAAGGGTCAAAGCATGGTGATTTATAGGGACACTTAGTATTAATAGTTTGTTGCTGTACTTAATTAGTAATTTGATTAACTTTTATTGTTGTTTTGTGCATTAATCTCTGTAAGGGTGATTACTGTTCCCCTTGGTGAACCTGCTTAATTAAAATCATTTCTCACCCACTGAACACAATGTAAGTCAACAGAAGATTTTTAATGTATTGTAAGTAAGGGTTGGCAAATATTTTGAAGACAAATTGGACTAATTTAAAACAATATCGTCAAATTGTTCTTTAACATCTCGAAAACGTTTGTTTATTGGGGTAAGACTTATCTATTTAAAATGCTAGCAAAGTTTTTCACAACTAATAATATTTTAAGTTGGTTAACCTAAAGACTGAACTATTTACTAAAACATTCTTAATTCTCTTCAGTGTTACTGTTCAAAAATTTGGGGTCCATAAGATATTTTGTTCAAGAAATTAATACTTTTATTCTGCATTAAACTGATCAAAGTGACAGTAAAGACATTTATAAGGTTAGTAATGCTATTTCGAATAATACTATTAATATTTCCAGGTGACACTGAAGACACTGGAGTAATGGCTGCTGAAAATTCAGATTTGCAATTACAGGAATAAATTACATTTTAAAATATTTTAAAACAAAACAAAATAGAAAATCACAATTTTACTGTGATTTTCACCATTCAGTCTTGGTGAACATAAAAGACTTCTTTCAAAAACAAACTTTTGAACAGTGGTCTATAAGCATGGATGTGTACATGTGTGTAATCGGCCGTATAGGTGTGTGTGTGTGAGTGTGCACGCGTAGTGTGGCCTACTTTGGACTGGAGCTTCTTTCCCTCCTAACTCAGTACGTCAAACAGTAAGGGACCTGACCTGCTTCACAGAGCCGTGAAGTGTTAGCTGCAGAGTGAATGCAGGCTTGAAATAAATGAAGATATAACGGTGAGGGGAAAATGCTGGGTGGTTTTTCCGAACACAATGAAGACACTAAATGAGATGAGAGTAATGCAGGTGGGAGAGCATGTGTGGGAGAAGGAAAGCGAATGAGAGAGATAGTTTGGGTAGTGGGGCTTTATCTGCCCGGCAACAGTGGCAAACCGTAGAAACTCCAGGAATGTGTGGCGACATGAGGTCAGGCTGGCGCTGTCACTGAGCTCTGAATAATTTTAGCTTATTTGAATTGTACTTAGGAGCAAAAATGTCTTGTTAATGCAAATTTGAACACCAGATTTGAAAAATACAGATCTGTTCCTCTTCAAGATATATCCTGAACTTTACCTTACACACACGGGCCACCCTGGCCACTTTGGTCTGGCTGGAGTAAGCTGTCGGTTCTGTGTTCCTCTCCGTGAAGAAGAAATAGAGTTTGTCATCATCCCCGATGGAGCTATTGATGCTCTCTCTGAGTAACGCTGAGCCGACAAAATCTGACTCTACGAGAAAGCACATCAGCATTAACTGCTGCCCACACCACAATGGACCAATTATGGGCCTTACAGATCTTATTGTGTGTCTGAGAAGTTTCAAAGTACAGAGTTTATTGATTAAAATATAGTGACTCTTTTGGGATCTTATGTTCCTTTTAATCTTATAGCTTACGTTTTAACCGAATCAAAACATTTTGCCTTAAAGTACTGAATTATTAGTGATGCTTTCTAAGGCAGGTGCGCTATTACTTTTTGATTCTTGCTTGGCAGATGATACAGTGAGTAAAAAACGGCTATGACTTTCTGACCATCAATTAGCAACCACTCAGAGCACATTAGTAACCATTCACATTCTTCTTTTTCAAAATATGTTCAACTAACCCAGCAGCCAACTTGTTGGGGAATTGTCCGTCCGCAAGTTGGGGAAGGGAAAGTTGCGTCGTATATCAGGGATGTTACGAAACTCATACTGGGAGGCAGAGTACATCTCACCATCTGTAACAGCAAATCTTATAGGTCACACTAGATGAAACCTGTAAGTTATGGAATAAGCTTATGAATCTAAGTCATTTACCTATTATGAAACCAGTGTAGCCCTTTGTAGGGTCATAAGGACATTTCTCCTTTCCCTCCTCAAAACGCACAAAGGTAAAGCGTGCCACATCCTGAGCAAAGCATGGAGATTTATTAGCACCACACTCAATGTTATACTAGAATATAAAACATTCCTGATCACAATTTCTTTGCAATAAAAAAAGTTCAGAATGAAAGAGGTAAACATCTCACTATGTAAGCACAGCGTGGTCTGAAGGCATGCGTCCCGCAGGTGTACATGTGAGTGTCATTGTATCTGTCCAGGAACCGCACATGATTGTAGCATTCAGTCTGTGATGAAACAAGGAAAAAAATTATTCTAGAACTCTTTAATTTTCAAAAAAACAACAACAACAAAAAAAAAAAAAATCATGCAGTACCATACATAGACTTTAGGGGGTGCTGTGGAGAAAACCAATAGCCAAGAGTCGAAAATGTTTATTATTGTTTGAGAGTGTGTATATGGGTTTTTATAGTCAAATAAAACCATTTAAAAATTATTATTTTTTTACTCATGAACTGCCTATTTTATTATTTTGTACCATTACTCGTGGTCCACTTAAAATGTCATCAAGATTTTGACATCAAAAAATATCACTTTCGGTCCTGTTTTGACCGCCCTCATCGGAATACTCCATTTGAATAGGTGTGGCGGACTGTAGATTCTTAAGTAAATGCCCACTGGTATGAATGGCTAACAGTTTGACAGCCTGTATTCTTCACTGATGGTTGCTGCTGTGATTTATGTTAAAATGCATAAATAATATATCAAACGATCTGTACAAACAGACCAAGCAATAGTAACCATGTAATAAAAACAGTTACTCACATTTGTGTGGTGCGACATTACTGTCAGATCCAATGTAGCTCGCAAAGCGTAATTTTTTAGTTTCAATCTTTCTGGAAAAAATTGTCGAATTGTGCCTTGTTTGTAAATGAATCCGCAGTAAAATGAAGTGAACAAAGGACCAAGTTCTTACTGACACAGTCTTGATCTTCATTTAAAAAAAAGTTAATTCACATTTTTTGTGGACTGTGATTCCACAACTTGGCACTATACAGCATCTTGTTGTCTTCAGAGCCATCTTTATCGTTTGAATTTTGCATAGACCTGCGTTCGCCTCTCTCGTTATTTACACTATGTGCACGAATCGGTGGGTGGGGCTAAACAGGCAGTGATTTTTGATTTCTCAGTTCATGTCCCCTTTAAATAAAATAAATGTTTCAGCTAGTAGCAATGGCAACATATCAAAACAAACTTTGTGATTCTTATTATTTATATCGGTAAAACAGTTTATTCTCGATTCCAGTTTATGCTCTCATAAAGTAACTTTTTTGGATTATATTGGATAATATTTTCCTCTCACTCTCACTTCTTACATTAAAACCACCATCAGTTTTGCTTTTGTCAGGAAAATCAATGTTCATCTTGTTTTGTGTCAGCTGTGCACAAGAACCTTTGAGCATGTGATATATGGTTTCCTGAATTTTATCTACAGTATTTTTCACAAAAAGTACACCTCTACATGCTTTAGATGTGGTTTTCCACAAGGCTAATACATTTTACCAGTACTTGTTCCCTGGGAATCATTCACATGACATTGTGTTGAGCTGTGGGATTTAGGGGAGGATATCCTACACATCAAGAATGGCAATACCTGATTGTTCTTTCCTTTGCTCAGGCACTGCCTCTTCTGTTCTGCAGATGCTGCCCATTCAAGCTGTTATGCAGACATGAACAACAATTATGATCAGCCCAGCTGCATTAGGAAGAGGAATGAAACATATTGAAAATATCGTAACAAAGGTGGAACTCACAGAAAGAGAGATACTGGTGTCAGAGATGTTAGAGGTGTCCAGCTTGTAAATGGCCTCTCTGGCCCCAACATACAACAACCCTGGTCCGTCCTCCAGTAACAGAGTACTGTAGTTCACTGCAGCTCCACGGAAATGGTTACAACCCAGCAGCCCTGCGAACGGAGAAAGAGACCCAGTTAGAAAAACAGGGACAAACACGACCAAATCGTGTCAACAACATAGAGACCCACTCATAGCTCTACACTCTTTTGTCTATTATTGGAACTATTTGAACTGGGATGAACATATGGAGAGCTAAATCATTATCAGCAAGCTATGAATAAACTGAATGGCTACAAAGAAAACATGACCATGAAAACAGAATAATAAAGCTTCATTCAGCAGCAAGAGAAGGTATGGATTGAATTCCATTAATGTGACATAGCTTTGCCACAAACTAAGATCAAACCTCACTGTAAAAAAAACCAATATGCTGGCACAATAAAAAGAGGCAGAGAAAGCAAAAAGGTGCTGTAAAAAGTAGTGGATTTAACACTTCCTGTTTTCATGCCCAATCATAAAGTGTCTTTCTGAGACATTGACGTATTTGGGTGGTCTGCTACCTCAAATTAAGGGCATAAAGTAAACCCAGGCACATTCTGAAGGGTAAAGGACTTGTATTCCCCATCTACAACACTGCATGCTGAGATTCCTGCCCCATACTGAGAGACGGGTGGGCTAAGCTGATGAGACTTGGCAGTATCAGGCCACATATCAACCACGGTACTCCTAAAATGCCCTTTTCTTACCTCTCAAAACACCCATCCCCCCAAACACAGTGCTAAAGTCTGCACAAGCAACAATCTACAGTAAATCCAGCATGCAAGCATGGAATACGAAGGTATTTAGGACTAGAATTTAAAAGAGACTTTCCATTATATCTTTGAGGAAAGTACAAAAATGTTTTTGTTTAAACACCGGAATAGCATACTAAAATACTCTGCGATACGCCGCTACTAAATCATCAACACAAAACAAATAGTGTGACTATAGTATATTCTGATTACAGAATGAATAACACTGCTTTTTGGTGAATCAAAAGCATACAGAGAGTCCCTTTTAAGGAAAATAAGATTTTTGCAGCACCTCTAAACGCCTTTTATTTGAATGGGGAAATCCTGAAATCTCAAAAACTGCTTGCCATACTTACATTTAAAGAATATTTCAAATTAGCAACAAACTCATACATAAATTGTCACATAAATGTTTTTTATTATGCTCAAATAGCATTAAAAATGTTCTATTTTAGGTTGGTCCAGCGAACGCACTTGCACAGCCCTAAGCATCTCAGGACACTGACTGTTTCTATGACAACCAGAGCCTCCAACAGCAACTGCAGTGACATGATGACTATTAACAGCTGATTGGCTCTTTTTTTGTAAGGCGGAGTTATTTCCACCATATTGCCAGTTGCACTTTTTTCCATTCATAATAACATGAGTGCACTGCTTTGGTATAGCTAAAGTTTTTTATACAGAGCAACCAGTGTTTTTCTATTCTCAAATGAATGCCTCTTATGAGCCGGTTCTTTTAAGTGAACCAAAAGCATACAGCACAACCAGTGTAGTCTAAACGAATGACTCATGTGAGCCAGTTCTTTTTAGTGAACCAAAACCATATTGATACACAAGTGTAGCAGACTGATTTTCTCTCGAGTTGTTTTTGTTGAATCAAAAACATACAGTGCAACCACTGCAGTCCAATTTCTGACTGAGTCTGTTCTTATTAGTGAATAAATAACATATAGTGCAACTACTGTAGCCCAATTTGTCCGGGTTTTTTTTTGTGTGAATCAAAAACATACAGTGCAACCAGTGTAGTCCAATATCTGACCGAATCAGCTAATAATGAACCGTTTTTTCTTTTTTCAAATGCATACAGCTTACAACTAACTGAGACTTAAATTAGTATAGTTACAGACTGGTTATTTATATTACATTGCATAAACATACACATTATGAGCTCTGGCAGAAATATTTTACAAATATTAACACTAGTAGCTTTTAAAAGAGCAAAACAAGCAGTACTGGTCTAGTGTTTGAGCTAGCGTGAAAATAAGTGACAGTATAAACCAAAAAGTCAAGGCCATGAGGCTCTAAACTGTCAATCAAAGAAAGGTCGGAACAGACCCACGGGTTGCTGTGCATGTGGGACGGCCAGAGGCTAAAATTACTCATAACAGGAAAGAAAATATTAAGTTATGCAAACACGATTCAAGACTTCAGGCAAAGTGACGACATTCTGTGTGTGTTGTTAATCCTTGCGTCTCATTGTGTAGACAGAGAAAGATAGTGACTGTAACACACACAGTGATGAGTGCAGATCTGACGATAAACTGAGGGATCACACAAAAGCCTTTGAGCTCAAAGCACATTGTGTGTCCTTGGACCATGTACGCACAACACACACACACACACACACACACACACACACACACACACACACTCACAGCAATACCACTACTACTTTTATAATCACTTATCAGAATTTAAGAGCAGAAATTTTGATGTACATTGCTGGCAATAATTAGAAAGCCCTATGTTAATACTTGGAATACTTGATTTTAATAAGTCAGTCATGGCAATATGGTCAAATATTTTTGTATAATGACTGTCCATGGCAACATACAGCAACTGATACTGTATTGTCTCTAATTTGATTTTGTGTTTTCTCTTTTTCATAGCAATGTAAATTAAAATATCTCATAATCACCATCTTGAGACTTAAAATAATTAGCTACCAATTACTAAAAATTACCTCATATTCATTTTATAATATATGGTCAGCATGAACCTGTTACAAAAGGTTACAGCGACAATTGAAAGTATACTGTGGATGATATCATTGACAAATAAACTGAAAGCTATGGAACATATTACAAATAGATAGTAAAGATGCCAACTAGGAATTTTGCTTGTTTTCATAAGAACTTGATGCTTATTGTACTACTTTTTTTATTTTTGAGATAGATTTCTTTGATTGTAGGTGCTATATAAATAAGATAATCAAAAAAAAAATTGTCCAGAAGCAATACAGTCCTGATTTAAAGCTACCTGTATAAATTACAATATGGGAATGAAGATACAAGATATTTGTATTTGTAACGTATATGGATGCCATAATGATTATGCTTGCTACTGATCCCTGTTGCATGCTTTCACTAAAAATGTTTATAATGATGTCATTATTTTGTGTTAATACATTTTTTATGATTTATTTAACTGTAAATGCATGTGTAAATCTTCAATAAAGAATACATTTATGTTATTTATTTTAAGCTTGCATTTATTTCGGTTTAACTTTAGTTGTTTTGTGTTGATGGTTTTTTTGCTTCACTCTTATAAATAAAGGCTCTTTACTGGCATATTATACGGGTCTATGAAGCACCTTCAAAATCCATGGAACCTTACCATTGCACAAAAGTTTTCTAGAAAAATAAGAAAAAGGTACTTTAGGTTATTAAAAAAAATCCTCTTTTTAGAACTGCTCACAGAAAATGTTTCTTCTATGGAATCGCTTTGGAACCTTTATTTTTTAATTTACTCTAGGATAACATACACACTATGTATAAATTAAATCAATTTTCATCTATCTAATTATTTGAAGCACTCCATGATCACAATTTCTAATAACCACTTTCTTTTGGAACTGATATTATTCATAACATAACGGCAAATAAAGGTGAAAAATATGAAAAATAGCCTCTGGCCTGCTAGTGCACTAACTGCCCTACCACACCAGCCTATAAAAACAGACCGACTCTGTGTATCACTGAGGGAACAAATCCATGAGCAGAGTCAACACAGCGCCCAAGGCCTCCTGTTGTGCTCCAGCAGTGTGAGTGGTTTGTTTACTGTTCCCTAGAATGAACACTGGAACCAAGTTTCAACCACACAACCATCGTGCCAAGCCGGTAATATGCAAATTGCACATGCGATGTCTGTATGAACTTGCATTCTTATAAATCAAGTATAATTGACTATGAATATATGACATATGAAAACATGACAGTGTGTGGGTGGCTGTGTTTGGCCCAAGGACACACTACAAGGGTTAAGTATTGTAGCTCTCACCTCATGCTACAAACCCATGCATCTTTGTAGCATCTGTGTGTGTGACTTGACTGTTGACTCACTCCAACCCTGGTCCAAACAAACTTGGGCGGGCAGCCGCAGTGCTCATGTGTCCAATCGGAACTGTGTTTGCTAGGGGGCTAACGCTGACTGAATAAATACTGACACTGGGTGAGAACAGTCAGCTTCAGACGTGATCAACATTACACAACCACAGTCAAGCTTCGCCATGATTACAAAATACATTTAATCTTATTAGTAATCTCACAGTACCACTACAAATTGCTTTAATGATATATCTAACACACACTATTGTACTGTGTACCAAGATAAAGTAATATGAGCTCAGTTTATATTTTGAGTTTTATATTTGAAAACATTTAGGTCCACTATACTTGATTAAATGACTTGACTTTTAATAGATGTTTTTCATTTCAATTCATTCAAAGTGAGTTAACCACAGATCTGTTTCAGTAACCTTTTGATAAACGCTTTGTAAAAAAAGCAGTAATGGTCATTGATTGGTTCCAATCCTTGGCAGTGAATTGATCATCAACGCTGTGGCACAGTCCAAACCAAGTGTGAATATGATTATATTTTGTTTTTTAATTTAAAACAAGTACACTCAAAGTGAGAATGCTGTCAATCACCGGTGATCTGGAATTCTAGACCAATGAGATGTCAGAGTGGGCGGGGCTACCAGAAGAGATGCCTCAAATAACAGAATGCAGGGGTTTTAAGATGAATTTTAAAAAGTTGGCCAGTCGCTGCATCCAAATATGCTTACTCCCATATAATACAGTATGCCAAAAACAGTACATATGTCCGAATACATAGATGACCTACTGTACTACTTCCACCAACATTCTGTAGTGCGCATTCAGAGGAAACTTTACCATCGAAGCCATGGGAGAGGAGTTGTGAATGGCATGTGAAGCGACGCAACTGACGGTGCCAGTAATAACATGGCGGATGTAGTACGTCTGAATTTAATTCATACTAACCATATTCTTTCTTATTAAGAACATACTTTGTTAAAAGCTACAAAGTAAGTTCCAGTATGCAGTTTCAGGCATAGCTAGTGTCTCAAAAGTGCAACATTTGGTGTTAGCATGCTAATTAAAAGTTTGTATCAAAAGTGCAACATTTGGTGTTAGCCCACTGGAACTCAATTGAGACAAGTGAAGCCCATTTTTAGCGATTTTTAGAACTTCTGTTTCTGACGCGCAGACTCAAACTAAACTTGATGACGTCAGCAAACTGTCTGACAGATGTATAATCTTCTAGTAGCTGTGCGTGAAAACTGCCATCGTTAATCTTGCAGAGACGGCTAGCCGATGGCAGTAGTTCTTTGGCGTGAGTGAGCAAGAGTAAGTATTCTGATTAATTATTTTTGTATAGTATTTTAAAATGTAACGCCAGTACGCCATTGTCTTGACGTCCTCCCCGATTGCCTGCGAGCTTCTCCTCCTGTCTGTACGGTAATTTCTCTACTGTGCGACAGAGAGTCGAGTGGTTATGACGCAATCGTTAGCCTATTTTTACAAAAAAACTGTTTCTACGGGGCCATAATGTAACATAGAAGGTAATGGAGCCCTTTATACATTGTCGTGTATCTTTAGAAATAAATAATGGACAAATGGAGTCTTTAAACGCCTCAGATGTAAAGTTATTCGCTGTCAAAGTGACGCCAAAATGAATGGGAGTCATTGGGATGCTAACGCAAGTGAAGTTCTGCTACAAGATGGCGGCACGCGGCCGACTTCAACTTCCGGTCGACTTCCTTCCCCCCTGATTAAAAGTAGTAAAACAAAATAATATAAGAAAAACATCTAGATAAAAATATCTGATTAGTCACCCATCGTGACTCATAGTTATGACGTAATATGTTAAAAATACAAAAAACTTCAAAGAAGGAGGAGTCAAAAAACAGGGAAATTAGTTTTTTGATTGGAAAGGAAATCAAAACTGGTTTGAAAAACGACCAGGAAGCATATGTTTGGGAAAAAAACAAAAACAAGTAATTCTCTCCCAGAACAAAAAAATCCATCTCAGACATACTGAACCCTTTTTGCATAATGTAAAATATAATCTGTAGCATAATTCCAATGTAAGCAACCCCAAATGTGTGTTTATTATTGATGTTATTTCTGTACTAAAAGAAGGAAGTAGATGGCACCGCTCAAATCCTGTCACCAAGACAACAGCAACCCCCACGCAGATAAAACCCCCTCCATCAGAGGGCTGGATTCCGTGGTTTTGGTTTATCCTGCCTACCTTTTTATCAATCCCAGAGGAAAGCTTTTGCTCTCAAAGCACGTTTAAAACAAACAGTGAATGTTACACGTGTATTTTAAGTGCCTTTTCTATAAACTTCAGTGTTTTCAAGGAATGTTACCTTTCTGCTCTAACAGTAAATATAGATCTAGCTTTTTTCCGCAGCAGTTGCCTCGACTGAAATGTGTCCTGACCTTACACGATAACTCACATACTGTGATTTTGTTTATAAAACGTTCAACAGAAACACATTTTGACCAATGAATTTCCAAGAATGCTTTAGTTGTTTGCCATACGTAGCTGGATAAGGATTTATTTTATAGAGATTATTCTCAAAAAAATTACCCATATAACACATACGGATGTTTTTGAAGTACAGTATAACATCTTAAGTTCTTATACATTCAATAGACAGACATGCAGTAGACAGATACAAAAATCTCTAAAGACCCTAGATGCACTTTTCTCCTTGTCCTGCTACCCCAGACGAATTACACATGTATACATATTTCATTTCAGCATTACTTCAGGTCTGCTAAGCACTACGAAAACCAGACAGCCATGAACCCATCGACCTGCAGATAAAGAGAAAACACTCCATGTACTCAAACCCACTACAGCAAACCATTAAAGCAAGTCAGCACCTTTTGTTACACCCACAAAATGATCTCTTCTTGAATTCAAGATTATAACTCTCTCCCTGAATAGACATATTGTAAGACAAAAGCTTGATTTAGCAGAGATTCAACACCCTTACATGCATGTCTGTACGGTCTCCCTTCTCCCTCTGTAAGCTCTAGCTCTGCCTCTTATCCCAAGAGAGCCTAAATATAGGTCAAGGACTTGAGTCAACCAGGGCAAGGAGAAAAATACAATAATGAAGACAAAATTGCATGAAAAGATCTGCAGTGTCTGAGCACAAGTGGACTGTATGAGCCATTATGCAGCAGCAAACTTTAGCAACACTTCAGTTTAAGCACCTGAGTGGGTAAAGATGTCATAACATTCTCAATCATTTTACAAGTATGTCAATTATCTTACATGCAATTAAGTAAAAATGTGACTTAAATCATTTTTATGATCCTGAAATGCTTTCCTATCTCATATTCTCATCATGCATAGGCTAATTCCACCTAAAAATGTGAACACTGGCTCTATGGTGCTATCAAAACATTGCTCTATTTGTTCGAGCATCCCACCCAGCCAGAAATAGCACAATTGGCTTAAACGATGGTGTGAGTTTGTGGTGATAAATACACATTTATCTTCATCAGTGCAGTCAGAGGGCAAATCTACTCCAAGAGAACATTCAGCTATAGAAAAAGCTTTGGCTTTGTTCCAAATTGCAGGCATTATTCATCATCAATAACAGCTATTAACGTTCAACTACAGTTATTGGGAACCCATTTGCTGTACAAAGCATAAAGACAACAAGCTTTGACAGATTTAGGAGCATCAGTGAGGTCTGGTGCTGATAAAGCCTGGCTCACAATTGGTTTAACGACTTTATTCAGGCCTCTCAAGGTTTTCACACAAACCATTTTACTAGTTACTGACTTCTTTGAAACACCACACACACCTTTGGTATGTAGTAGCCACTGTATCTTCAGGATACAGTTAAAAAATGTGATTTTTTTTTTTATGAATAAAAGTTCAAAAGAAGAGTAATTATATAAAATATAATGCTTTTTTAACATTGTAAATGTCTACTGTCACTTTTGATCAATTTAAGGCATCCTTGCCAAATAAAAGTGTTAATTTCTTTCCAAAAAAAAAAAAAAAAGAAACATACCTGTACACAATCAAATTCGTCACACACTGAGAGCCCACGTGGTAGTCCAGGCTAACTTCACAGAAGTGAGTTTGACCTAACCTCACTTTATATTCTCACGGCATCTGCTGTGTGAATCTCATGAACTGGGCCAGGACAAGTGAGAAGGGCTGTTTAATAATATCCAGAGAACTGCCATAGCCTCCAGCACTACAGGCAAAATAGTGCCAAACACGGCCCATGAATGAAGCGAATACACCTGATACTTCTATTGTCTATGGAAACTCTAATGGCAATGTAAATGCTCTCATGATGTGAAATTCAAGGTATAACATTTAAACAAATCTTAATTTAGTATAAAATAATTAGCTGTTAGACCATAACAATTGCATTCTATGTAACACCACAATCAGATATTAATTAATTATGTGATATGAGGAAATTGAAACATTTAGAACTAAAAAAAAAAAAAGAATTCTCAATTCAGTTCTGAATGGCGCACAACACTGAAATACATGTAAAGAGGCTTACCTTTGACATGTACAGTTGTCCTGGGGGTGACATCCACATCAAGAACCGGTCCATATGGAAAACCCCAAATGACTGGTATTAGGTATCCAAGCACCATCAGCATGAAGCTGGGCTGTTTGGTCTGCCGCATGATCAACAGGATTTACTGAGGTTCTGCTAAGATCCAGGCAGGTTCCTCCAGCAGTACTTTGCTGAAGATAATGTTGTTGTGTAACTGATGCTGATTCACTAGAACAAGCTCCCGCTTCCAGCAGTGCAGTCATGGGCTGCTAACTCATCCTTGCTCTGTCAAATGTTTCCCGCTGCATTGGCAAGAAAAAAATGAGTAAGTCTCTTCCTTCCTGAGACACATATCAAGAGCAGATGGCTTGATGAGAAAACACGTCATACACAAATGCATCCACTAAACATTTCATAGTGTAATGTACATCTACTGTATCAAATGCTATTATCAAACTACACAGAGTTATGAAAAAGCCTCAGGCAATCGCATAAAAATGTGCAAAACAATTAACATTCCTGTAGCTGGTACAGCATGGTGCTTGTTTTTCAGGAAGAACACAACCTGATAAAATACTTACAAAAACGTTGGATAAAACCGCATCAAATGCAAAAGAAACAAACTCCACTTTCCAAGAACATTATGAATATAAGATAGCAATAATTGGTTAATATTAAAGTGCTGACTTTGAATAAAACAAAACAAAGCTTTCGCTTGGTCATGCTGAGGTCTAGTCAGTCATTTTCAACGAAACAATTGCTAAAAAAGTACTCATCATCATGCCATCCAAGATACAGATGAGATTGTTTTTATATGTGGGATGATTTAGTGAGGTTTTGGTTTATATATTTTTGTTGGCAATAGATCCTCTGCTGTGAATGGGTGCCGTCAGAATGAATGTCCAAACAGGTGATCACAATAATCCACAAACTGCAGTTTTGCATTTAACAAATCTATCAAAATGATTTTAAAGTATAAGAGTCCTCTATCCACAACATTCCTTTCTTTATCAAAAAAGTAGTCTTGTCTGAATCAGGAGAGAAATATCCACAGATCATGCAGAATTTACAAGCAAAAACGGTTCAAAACAGTTCTAAATAGATGGATTGTGATGTGAGAGGACAACAGGGGATGGACTTTTTCACTGCTACTGCTATTATGGATTATGGAATTTCTATATATATTTCAGCCAGAAGCGATGGTTCGAAGTTATAACATACTAATGATGGATTTGTTTATTTTGAACACACAGCTTTTCACTTCACAAGATGTTAACTGATGAACTGGAGTCATGTGGATTGCTTATGAATTACTGTGATATTTTTATAGGCTGTTTGGACTCTCATTCTGACGGCACCCATTCACTGCAGAGGATCCATTGGTGAGTAACTGATGTAATGCTAAATTTCAGAACTGTTCTGATGAAGAAATCCTGAGTGTTCAGCAGATTTTCATCTTTGGGTGAACTATTCCTTCAAAAAAAAAAAAAAAAAAAAAAAAAAATCTGGCATGATGCACTATGTGGAGGATGCACATTTTTTTGGCTCTAGAGAACTGCCTCAAAAGCAATTTTTGTAGCTTTTGATTCACTTTATAGTGAGAAAACATTATTTCAAAACACTTAGTGAGTCACAAAAATTCTTTGTATATTATGAGGTATCGCTTAAATGTGTTTGTTGTGTAGAAACACCATTATGTGATGGTGAAATGGATATGGATGCAGTGGCTAAAGATACAATAGATGCAGCCACTATATACCCCATTGAAGTGAATATAAATGGTTTTGCTTTGCTCCAATTTCTTGGACCTCACTGGAAAGCGGCTGGGTTCATGCATATCACTTCATCTATTCAGACATATACTGTACCATAAACACATAAGCATTAACACATCTCCTGTTACAATAAGCACCCTGCTCGGGTTAGTATGGACAAGAGACACGTCAACCTGATCACATCACAGACTGGATAAGTAAATTTGCCTGCCTGCATATAATACACTATAAACTGTAGATAGTACATCCAGAAGCATCAAGCGCAGAGTCATAAAGGAATCATTTCTGATATAGCCATCTGTCAGCTGAACAATATAAATACTATATTTCCAGTCTGACATTTCCACAGATGGTGAAGAAATACCCCCAATCACCCAAATGTGGGATTTTATGGAATATCTCACTAATTCTCCATCTGCACTTAATCTAGTCTAGCTGCACTGAAAGAGTCGTGAGAGATTCTGACTTAATGCGAATTTTCAAGTCTAATTTCCAATACTGATTACTGCATCCTGAAATGCTACTTATAATTATGCATGTCAAAATAGTTCATGCATCCATTCCATCAGACATTATAACTAATTCCCCTACAATAGGTTTCTCATGTATGTTGAGATAAGTAAAACAACATGTTTGATTTGACATAATGAAAAGAATGAACCATTCAAGAATGCATTAGACCTTCTGAGTGCGTTAGAGACAAGATTACTGTTAGACCAAGTTCCTGTCACTTTGATGCCATTAATGAACACATTATCTGTCTTACTTGGGTTAATTAAATCAAATAACAATGGCACTGTTTCTGAAGACGTTGTCATGGTTTGTCATTAGTTATTCAAGGCTGATTTTCTGTCTGACATTTCTAAATGCATCTTCTAGTTACAGAAATAAATATTACCCACTCCTTCTACCATTCTCTGGCACAGATGTGCAATTTTACTTGTATTATTAGAAAGTATATTAAAAATAATAATTTAATCCAGCACATGCAAAAAGGACATAAACAGTATTAATCCAACCTCTGGTCCAACTAAATACAACACAAATCAAATGCATGCAAACAATTTATTTAGTCTAAATTTGATAAATAATGTTATTATTATTTTAGCAGGGTTTTATTGATTAAGTTTTATATTTATAAGTAGACTTGCTAATAAAAATGCTACATTGAAGCAAATTTGAATTATATGCATTTTTCACACCCTGGTCAACTTCCAGAAAAAAAGAAGCTCAAACTGATCTCTGATGCCTCTGATAAATCACTCAGAACCGTTCACTTCATACAAATCAGGTCTCACAGCACCAGATTTATTAGTGTAAAGCATACACCTGCAAAACAAATTTACTGGATAGACAGATCTACATCAGATTGCACACCACTGCGGTATTTTTAAAGGACACTTCTGGCACTCATTCCCAGTCACCTTCACCTTCGTGTAGAGATCCCAGCATGCTCCGCTTACATTACAACAGATTATGCGCAAAGATACCTACTAATGATAACTACACAGATGTAATTAAAAAAGCGCATGCAAAATGTCAAGGATATATCACAAGCTCTGTTGTTAAATTACCTGACTGTTTCAGAAAAAGTAAGCATCAGTCATCCTGTGTTTCCATTGGATTCCCTGATGTGCTGCTAATGATGCCTCTGCTCCAGAGATCTGACTGTGTACTGCGCTGCATGCTGCACGCTCCTAGAGCAGTCTCAGGTGAAGCCAAGCCACGCCTCTCTGGGTAATATTCATGAGAGACCACGCCCAACCACTTTGTGTCGCAATGTCACTTCACTAATGCATAGGTTTACATTATCTTAGATTTATTATATAGAAGTTTTTTGAGAATGCAACGGACTTGTGCATTCATCAGAGGGAAATGTGCGACCGTTGCGACACGGATTCAGCCGCTTCATTTGTATTGGTTGCCATCTAGAGGTTAATATTAAAAATGCAGCATTTAGGGCACGCCGGGGCTAGTTGTCACATGGGCGGCAGGACGTAAGAGCTGTAATTCAGTGGCAAGTCATTACTTGTTTTTTCTAGCAGCGATTTTTTTTTCTTAAATTAATGTTAGATTCTATTTTCTTGTCCTTTAAAAATAAAAATAAAAATCCTCTATAAAATAATAGCAATGTCCTCTAAAATAATACAATCTTATTTGTGCAATAGGCTATATGTTGGATAAAAAAAATAACACAACAGATAGATTTTACTTGAAAAGTTAATCTCAGGAGAAGGGTATTTTTCCATAAATATCAAGTGTTTTCATATGTTAAAATTGTAATTCATAATTGCTGTTGTCCACAATGTATTTATATATATATATATATATTAGTGTTGCTGTTTTGGAATTGTTTCAAGTGATTAAATATAACTATGGCACAATATTTTGGAATAATACATACATTTCATAAATAATACATAGGCCTACATTTTCATGTGGAAGATGTCTTACTCTATTTTCTTAATATTTATGGTATTTTTTATGGTTTCCCATAAAAATCCCAAATAATGTGACAAAACAATTAATTTTTTTCTTAAGTCAAGACTTAGTTTATGTTGTTATTCTGTATACTACAATACAAAGCTAAATTCATAATGTTTAACTGAAATTAATACTGTATATGATAACGATAATTTATCAGTAAACAATATAATTTAAATATAACTTGGTTTGGCTGAAATAGCCTTGAGCTTTAGTTTCTTTCTTTCTTTTTTATTTAACTTCAATAAACAGTCAAAGTACAGTTAGGATTACAATAATACACATGAAAACATAAACACAAACAAAAAAAATAATGTATATACAAAATACACATACAGCCAACATTATGTAAATACAGTATATTAAAGGACTTACAAATTGAATTACTTGCTTTCTAATTATGTAAATAAAAAAATAGGGTAAAACTTTATTTTAAGGTGTCCTTGTTACACATATTACATGTACTTACTATTATAATAACAATTATATATGCATTATTACATGCAAGTATCCCTATGCCAACCCCTAAACCTAAACCTAACCATATACAGTAGTAAGTACATGTAGTCAATTAAAATGACTCAGTACTTAAATGTATAATTACACTGTAACAAGGACACCTTAAAATAAAGTGTAACCAAAATTAGCTTTAGTTTCTCACATGTCCATACAATAAGAAAACGTGCCCATGATCAGCTTGTGTAGAGCTCTGGAATAATGCATTCATGCATTTCCTCATTTATTTTACAGACTTTTTTGCTAGTCAAAATAATGTGCGATTTAAATGGCCACAACAACGTAGTATCAATATTCTCAGGGTTACTTGATAAGTGTGTGGCTGTCTGTCTGTCTGTCTGTGCACAGATGGCTGCTGGAGTGATGAGGAGGAGGGAACACTCATGACGTCACGGGCTTCCTCGTCCAACACATGACACGTTTCGATACAACTGGGAAACCTAGAACCGTTTACAGCGCCTGTCTTGATCACCAGGTGATTGCAGCTTTGATATCAGCCTCACATGGTAAGTGTCCAACAGCCTAACTATCTAAAATCTCAGACTCGACTGTTCGTCTGTTTTCTGCTCAGCTGGTTGAGTGGGTTCGTCTGTATGGGCTGTGACTTGGTACACGTCGCATCGCTTGATATGAAAGCGGATAGCCTGCTAGCGAGCTTAACTTAGACCAGGATTAGTAGTTTTAAAGGTTATTTTAGGTTTGAAGTGTCACGTCGCGGCTCGAACTCATAGTTTGATAAAATATGAGTGATTTTCCATCAGCTATAATGTGAATCTCTGGTCAAATTCAAGCACTCTCAGTTCAGCGTGCTGAATTACTATAATGTCAGCGGCTAGCACAGCTCTGCTAGTGAAATATTGTATCATTATGGTAGTGAAAATGTAACAACGTATCATTCAAGGCGGAAACATTCGGTTATGGAATGTGTTTTTAAACAAGTACAGGATTATTAAATGAAATATCGAAGCATCGAGTTGAAGCAGCCATTCCAACGTTTTCAGTTTCCCTTTTAAGCAGCTCTGTGTTTTAAGTGTTTTGAATCGGTAATATGTTTATGCATATATTGAATATTTACTTACAGGTGTCAGGAGTCTGATAGTGTGATCAGTGGATCTTTTAATAGTGCTTCAGGCGTAATTGTTTATTAGGAGAAGATGGAGTACGTGCTAAATGAGTTGCATGTATATGTGATACATTAATGTTACATTACATTAATAAAACACATATTTTGGTGAACAACTTAAAATAGATATTATTTAACAAGGAAAGGCTTAATTCTACTTAATTATAGGTTATGACAAATAATAAAAAATGTGACTTGTATTTTTTGATATATGGAAATATATTATATATATTATATATATTTATGGGATTTTAAGTTAATTATTGTGCCCTTGAGTTAATAAATATAGCTACATAAAGTGTTCGTGTTCTGAAGAAATCAGAAGAGGCATCATTCTACTCAATTATAGCTTATGACAAATAATATGTGTGGCATGTATTTTTTTTTATATATGTGACCCTGGACCACAAAGTCACTGGGGTATATTTGTAGCAATAGCCAAAAATACATTGTATGGGTTAAAATAATAGATTTTTCTTTTATGCCAAAAATCAAAATTAAGTAAAGATCGTGTTCCATGAAGATATTTTGCAAATTTCCTACTGTAAATATATCAAAACTTCATTTTTGATTAGTAATATGCATTGCTGCAGTGTGTAAATCTCAATTTCAAAAAAATGACACTTAAGACTGGTTTTGTAGTCCTGGGTCACATATGGTAATATTAAATAATTAAGACATTGTATGATTCTAAATGAATTGATGTGCCCTTGAAAATTAATAAATATACATCAAATAGTGTCAATGCTCTGATGACATTTAAAAAAAGGCTTCATTCCACTCAATTATAGGGTATGACAAATAATATATGACAATGTTTTGAATATATGGAAATATTAAATTTTATTTCATATATATATCCTACATGGCCCTAATGGTTATTCTAACTTTGCTACGGAACTTAACATCTTTCTTCTGACTTGGAACAATACAGACAAACAGAGTTCTATGAAAGCTATTTAGCTATTGGTTTACAGTATAGGTGTTAAAGCATTTGTGTAAAAAGGTTGTGAATGTTTGATGTTTCGGTCAAATAAATGACTCTTCCATCTATGTGAGAATAGTTCCCACGCATCCTGTTGCTCTGGTGAGCAGACACAGGTGGACAACCTGTCACTGTAACACAGCGCTGCCAAAACGTTGGTCTTTTGCTCTGTGGTACTTGATCTCTTGTTGGATCAAAGATTGCTGAATCGTATCGGCTGGGAAGCAGCCACCTGTCGTTTAGAAATGAGATGAGATGAGAATCACTGCGTGCAACGTGATCCAGTGAAGTGTGTTTTGCTTCACTGCTTAGATCAGATGGAAATCGGGCCTCGAGTAACATGTTCACTCATATGTTTAGGGTACTTTAACTGTGCAGAACTGTAATTCATTGTTCTCTCAAAGAGCTGGGGGGCAAGGTTATTTTAAAGTTGTTTTAACTATAAGAGGGGGGTATTTTCAAAGAATCCCAGGACTTGTGTGAGCTTGTGAAGTATGTGAACATCAGGTGTGCCAGTCAGAAAGCATTTCCTTTTTGCTCTGCCAGGTTGAGGTTTTAAAGGACTTGTGTGAGCTTGTGAAGTATGTGAACATCAGGTGTGCCAGTCAGAAAGCCTGTAATTAGTAGTATATCTCCAGCACGTGCGTTCAGATCAGGGTTGCCAGATTTTCACAACAAATCCTGCCAAGTTGCTTCTCAAAACTAGTCTAAAACTAGCCCAATCGCGTTTCCAGGAGGTTCCCCTATAAAAATTGCATCCCGGTGTTAAAATGTATGTTTTTCGGCAGGGTTCCCTTGGTAATATTCACATTTTAGGGGCTAAATATCACGTTATTGGTATTGGGGTTGCTTCAACCCGCGAACATGGAAAACAACCACAGACTTGCCAACACTGGTTGGCATTTACTACACAGAGCCGTAATTCACTGACAGTCTACACAAAATCGATTTTAAAATCGCAGGCGATTCTTTCTCGATTTTGAAAGTGATTTTGTGTAGCTTGTCGGTGGACTACGGCTCTTTGTAGTAAATGCCGCTCCACATGAACCAGTGTTGCCATGTCCGCGGTTGGCTCCACCTGAACCAGTGTGAAGCGACCCCAATACCAATAACGTGATATTTAGCCCCTAAAATGAGAATTTTACCAAGACAACCATGCCAAAAAACCCCGGGATGCAATTTTTATCGGGGAACCTCCTGGAAACGCGATTGGGCTAGCTTTGGACTAGTTTGGACTAGTTTTGAGAAACAACTGGGCAGGATTTGTTGTGAAAACCTGGCAACCCTGATCTGAACGCACGTGCTGGAGATATACTACTAATTACAGGAGCGTCTTTACTGATGAGATGCGCATGAAAATCGTACTCGATTTTTTGCACAGCCCTAGTTGAGGTTGGTGATATTTGCGAAAGGTTGTCATGGATGTCCAACGTTAAAGAAATAAAGAATTCACTGTGCGAGGAAATTCACATGGCTCTGGCAGTCTGGCACAATACAGTCTGCTCCACCCTACTATTGGAAAGTGTTCAATATTTGATAGGAATCGCAGGCCTCAGCCTACACTAATGCTGCTCAGGTTACATCTCTCATCAGACCCCAGAGAAATCTCTGGACTGAATAACAGTGTTTGTTATTGTCATCGCTGAAGCTGGGATGAGATCATCCAGCTCATTAAATTCTAAAGTTCATGTGCAATTACACTTCTCAGTGGGATTTATGGTGATTTTTCTGCTAGAAATGGTTTTACAGGCACAATATGGAGGTGTGACCCGGAAAGTACTGAAGAACTGCTCACATGACACTCTATAAAGAAGTCCAGGCTGTTTTTGTTATTATGAATATGGAAAATGGGCTGCCTTCTCCCCAAATTCCCCATAACACTCTCCATGGAAAAATAAGGAAGGCGTTTTAAAGAGAGAGCCTAATTTTATAGTGGTATTTTCTGATTCATTTTTGATTTGAGAATAGACTTGTTTTGAAACAATTTAAATATGTTTTAGTATTTCATACCAAATAACCATAATTTGCTTGACTAACCTTGTAAAAGTTGTGATTAAGGATCTTTGGTGATGTTTTTCCCCTAACTTTCCCTGACATTATTCTTATTTTAGGTTTCTGTCTTATCTGGCTTTAGCTTGTTTTTCCAGATTCATATCCAGCAAAGTGCTGAATCATTAAAACAAAGAAAAAGCTGCTTGATAATGTAATACAGATGCTCAGTTTTCTCATTGTCTTGGCCATTGTCCAGTTACGCTCCCTGAATCTAATTCAAGTAATGGTAATTTCCAGTCTAAAAACAGCCGACAGATATTACCCAGACTCATATTTGACAGAAAAATACACTGTATGGTTTTGAACTGGTTGGTTTGTGTTGGTGTCTGTTTGTTTGCAGGGGTGGATAAAGCGATGAGCCCACCCTGCCCGGCCTGTGGGACGTGTAGAGCGCTGCGTGGGCAGGAAGAACGGAGAGAAGTAGCAAAGGATGGGAAAGAGGGTATGGGGCCTCTGCCAGGGCGTCTCAACGGCTGTGCTTTATGGCTCCCTGGCTCTGTTCGTCTCCATTCTCCACAATGTCTTCTTACTGTATTATGTGGAGACCTTTGTGTCTGTTTACAAGATTGACAAGTTGTCGTTTTGGGTGGGAGAGGTAGGTTTATTTAATGGTATCTTCAATTACTTAAAGGGATACTCCATCCCAAAATGAAAATTTTGTCATTAATCACTTACCCCCATGTCGTTCCAAACCCGTAAAAGCTTTGTTCGTCTTCGGAACACAATTTAAGATATTTTGGATGAAAACCAGTAGGTTTGTGACTGCCAAGTAAATAACACTGTCAAGTGTTGTCAAGACATCGTCAGAATAGTCCATCTGCCATCAGTGGTTCAACCGTAACATTATGAAGCGAAGAGAATACTTTTTGTACACTAAGAAAACAATAATAACTACTTTATTCAACAATTCCTCTACTCTGTGTCTCTCCAAATCAGTGTAGTGCCATTTTGGCAAATCTGTCTAGTACACAGGTGACGTACGCTCTTCTGTATACATACATAATTGTGTCTATATAATATTTTTTTTTTTTTTTTTTTTATTTAAATACAAAAAAAATAATAATAATTAAAGTTATGTATCTTTTTAAATGTTTGCCATTCCAAAATTTGGGGTCACTAAGTTTTTTTTTAAGAAATAAGACTTTTATTGAGCAAGGATTAATTAATTAAAGTCATCAAAAGTGATGGCAAAAATGTTTTAAACAATTTTAACAATTGCTTTTAACATGGATAATAATAAGAAATGTTACTTGAGCACCAAATCAGCATTTTAGATTAATTTCTGAAGGATCATGAGACACTGAAGACTGGAGTAATGATGCTGAAAATTGAGCTTTGCCATCACAGGAATAAAGTACATTTTAAAATATATAAAAATAGAAAGCAGTTATTTCAAATTGTAATAATTTTTCTAAATAATACTATTTTTACTGTGTTTTTGATCAAATAAATGCAGCCTTGGTGAGAATATGAGACTTAAAAAACATTAAAAAAAAATAACAGACACCAAATGTATGAAATGCTTATTTATTTTATTTGACTAAAATGTTGATGTTTTTAACATTTTCTTTTCTGTTTGTTATATTGTTTCTTTTTCATAGACTGTATTTCTGATATGGAATAGCCTGAACGACCCTCTTTTTGGCTGGCTGAGTGACCGCTCATTCCTGAGCTCTCCTCAGTAAGATTATTCACTCTCTTCAAATTGGAAATCAATATTTCGGTAGGTACATGTCTCATTTAAATCTTTGTTTGCCTGTTCAGGTCTGGGTCCCAGATCACATCCCCTGAGGTGGTCCTGAAGCGTCTGCAGGCACTCTCCCGCAGCGGGCCTCTCTTTGCCCTTTCGTTTCTGGCTTTCTGGGTTGCCTGGACCTGGCCTGGACTGCAGTTCCTCATCTGCCTGTGCCTTTACGATGGCTTCCTCACGGTGGTCGACCTCAACCACAACGCCCTGCTGGCCGACCTGGCCGTGTCAGCACATGACCGCACACGCCTCAACTTCCACAGCTCCTTGTTCAGTGCGATGGGCTCTCTGTCCGTCTTCCTCTCTTACTCCTTCTGGAACAAGGAAAACTTCTACTCCTTCAGACTCTTCTGCGTGACTCTAGCCACTCTCTCAATGCTAGGCTTTTTTGTGGTTTCACGTCTCCTGCGGCACCGGTTTCAGAACGAAGTCCAGCTACGCAAGAACGAGAGCCAAGCACTCACAGAGTAAGAGCGTTATTGTTTTGCAGTGGTAAATGTTACTTGTCATTTAGCAGTTACTTTTCATCTGAAGCAATTTACACCACACTAATTGCAGAGCCGGTCCCCATGGAGCAACCTGGGGTTAACTGCCTCACTCATGGGAGGAATGTTGATAGCGCTGGATGTGAACATTCAGTATTTGTGTTACCAGCACAGCTTCTCAAAGGAATATTTTACCCAAAAATGATCATTTTGCCATCATTTACTCAACCACATATTTTTCCAACTTATATTATTTTCTACTATGAAACATAAAAAGACTTATTAGACAGAATATTCCAGAAAATTACATGATTATTTGTACAAAAAAAAGAACAATATGATTAGTGTATTACAGCCTATACCATCTTTACATTATGCAACATATGAAAATTTGGCTGAGATACAACATAATAATCTGGAATCTGAGGGTGCAAAAAAAAAAAAAAAATCTAAATATTGAGAAAATTGCCTTTAAAGCTGTCCAAATGAAGTCCTTAGCAATGCATATTACTAATCGAAAATTAAGTTTAAATATATTTACAGATGGAAATTTACAAAATATCTTCATGGAACATGATCTTTACTTGATATCATAATGAATTTTGGCACAAAAGCAGAATAATCTGTATTTTTGGCTATTGTTACAAATATACCTGTGCTACTTTAGACTGGTTTTGTGGTCCAGGGTAACATATAAGTTTTCCCCTCATCTTTTTTTTTTCTCTTTTGTTGCCTCCCATTGGAATATTCATCCTCTTTGATGTCCTCATAGACTGAGTGTCGGTCAGGCTCCTTTTACCTCACCTGAGAAGCCAGTCACTCTTGGGAAATATCTAAAGCAGCTGTCACGCCACAAGAACTTCATGTGGTTTGTTTCTATGAACCTTGTACAGGTAAATATGAGCAAACATGCACAAAAGACAAAGCTAAAATGGTATTTTCTGTTATTATTCAGTTAGAGAACCAATTATATGTGTTTTTTTCCCCCTTTACCCCACTATCTGCAGGTATTCCACTGCCATTTCAACAACAATTTCTTTCCTCTGTTTTTGGAGCACCTCCTGTCAGACCAGATCTCTGCCTCAACCGGATCCTTCCTGCTGGGTAAGACAAAAAAAAGTCATACACATGAACACAGCACATCAACAATGCCGGCTATGTAATATGATCTTTTTGAAAGAAGTCTCTTATGCTCACCAAGGCTGCATTTATTTGATCAAAAATACAATTAAACAGTAATATTATGAAATACTATTACAATTTCAAACAACTGTTTTGTGTTTTAATATATTGTTAAATGTAATTTATTCCTGTGATGGCAAAACTGAATTTTCACCCGCAGTTACTCAAGTTTGCAGTGTCATATGATTCTTGGGGCTCAAGAAACATTGCTTATTATCAAGAGTATTTTTTTTTTTTTACTGAACTGAATAGATAAGCTTTCCATTGATGTATGGTTTATTAGGATAGGACAATATATTGGAAAATCTGGAATCTGAGGGTGCAAAATCTAAATATTGAGAAAATTGCCTTTAAAGTTGTCCAAATGAAGTTCTTAGCAATGCATATCAATTTTGATGTATGTATAACTTTACAAAATATCTTCATGGAACACAATCTTTACTTCATATCCTAATGATTTTTGGTATAAAAGAAAAATTTATCATTTTGACCCATTCAGTGTATTGTTGGCTATTGCTACAAATATACCCGTACTACTTATGAATGGTTTTGTGATCCAGGGTCACATATGAAAAAAAACTTGATTTATTATTATTTTTTTATTTTTTTTTTTTTATTTTTCTTTTTCTATTTCATTTCTTACATTGCACCTCATCTGAACAATCTCTACTTTTTGACGCTGTGCCGAAGACTGGGTGTCTATCAGGTTGTCCGCGGGCTCTTCCTCCTGAAGTTGGGCCTCAGTGTGGTCATGCTCTTAGCCGGGGCGGACCACGTCTACCTGCTCTGCATCTTTATTGCTAGGTGAGGAATAAACAAGCCCTTCTGCTTTCAGACTACAGGTGTTCTGCCTCTTATGTGATATAAAATTCAAAACGTTATGAATGTTTCAGTTATTGGTTTTTGTTCAAAAGGAGCAGGTGTGCTTTTGTTGGCTAGCAAATCCATGTTGGTTCAAGACTTAAAACATAGAACTTTTACCCATGCTAACAGACAGAAAACACACGTGTCCTCCCTGTATTGTTACTTTGAAATATATGACATCACAAAACAGAGAATAGAAAATCCTTACATGCCCTTATATGTACTAAATATTTTGTCATGTCATATTCATTCATTTTAGATCATTTTAAACTAATTTTTGTAAAACGACTTTGGTTTTGTAGAAATAACAAATAATTTAGGTGGTGATAATGTGCAAAATGATACAAACTCTTAAAGATATCAATATTTAATCATTTAAACAAGCACCGTTAAAAAATAATTAGCTAATTACAGTTTAAGTTAAATGGCTTAATTGTTGTGATTATGTGCATTTCTTTATGTGTTAGTCTATAACTTTGACACAAACACATTTTCATTTATGTTGACACTAATTAATTAATAAAAGGATGCTGGTTAGACTGAGAACAGATTTAGACAGTCTTTCCTAAGCATTGTCTTTTATCTATGTTTATAATTTTGTTGCATTGTTCAAATCTCTCCACAGTAATCGCGTCTTCACTGAGGGCACTTGTAAACTTCTGAACCTGGTGATCACAGACTTGGTGGATGAGGACTTTGTGTTGAACCGCCGACAACAAGCAGCTTCTGCCCTGCTCTTTGGGATGGTTGCCTTGGTAACCAAGCCTGGCCAGACCTTTGCCCCTCTTATTGGTACCTGGCTGCTGTGTCTCTACACAGGTGTGTGTGCAGTGAATAAATATGCATTACATGTAACATTCACATTTAAATATTTAGCAGATGCTTTTATCTAAAGAGACTTACAAGTGAGGGAAAAAGAAGCAAATGTTTCATGTTTTAGGAGCCAAAAACGAAGAATCTGTCTAATAAGTCCTGCATTGTATTTCTTGTTTGACACAATATATTACAATATAAATATATTCAAATTAATTTGATAAATTTTATATGCGTGTGTGTGTGTGTGTATGTGTACAGTATATCTATATATATGTGTGTGTGTGTGTGTGTAAAATATCTATATATATATATATATGGAAAATATATGTTTTCACAATATATATATATATATATATAAAATTATTTTAATTTTTTTTATATACAAAAATATTAGATTTGCCACAAAAATGTATTTGAAAACATGCATGTAAAAATATGTGAAATTTATTGTGTTATCAAAATATTAAACCAAATTGCATTTATTTTACATAACTGTAGTATAAGCACATATTTCAAGAAAAAAATCACAAAAAGCAGTTTGTTAGGTTTAAATTGAAATTATTACACTACTGTTCAAATGTTTGGGGTTGGTAAGGATTTTTGTTTTTTGGAATGAAGTCTCTTGGGTTTCCCAAGGCTGCATTTATTTGATTAAAACTAAAGTAAAAACAGTAATATTATTGCAGTTTTTTTCCTCTAAAATTATTATTATTTTTTTTAAGTCAATATATTTCTATGATGGCAAAGCTGAATTTTCATAAAGAAAAATCAAAATACGTACATCCAAAAAAGTCTTGACCAGGTGCAAGATCAAAGAATGAATAAAAAAATAGGAAACGGATCTGCACACTGTTATGCTCCCTTTATTTCAAAAAGTTAAAAATAGCAACGTTATCGTCGAAGTGTTTGCCTGACAAAGGTCTTTGACCGAAACGTTGCTATTTTTAACTTTTTGAAATAAAGGGAGCATAACAGAAAGCTGAATTATCAGCCTCATTAATCCAGTCTTCAGTGTCAAATGATCCTTTAAAAAATTATTCTAATATGCCGATTTGTTGTTCAAGAAACGTTTCTTACTCCTATCAGTGTTGAAAACTGTTGCACTGCTTCATATTTTTGTGGAAACCATGATAAAAAAATTTTCAGGATTCTAAAAGTGCATTTGTGTCTCCTCATCCCCTATTATTTTCCAGGATATGACATCTTTGAGAGGAACTCAGTGGCAGAAGCACCGATTGCCGCTGCTGCGGTCCCTGTGCCACTGCGTCAGGGCTGCTTTTATCTGCTGGTGTTTGTGCCCATTTCCTGTGCCCTTCTGCAGCTGATGGCATGGTCACGCTTCACTCTGCATGGGCAAAGACTACAAAACATCAAGACCCTAAGGCAAGGTGCCCAACACAGCCACCTCATTGATGTCAAGGCTATCTAATGTTCTTGCATGAGAAGAGGAAAGATGAGTCGTGGACATTCCCCAAAACCAGACGTGCTGCCAACAGACCCTGAATGGAGAATGGTGACGCCAAATACTGCAAGAGACACTTAAGACAGAATGTATGGTCCCATATAATTGAAACCTGCCTTAATTTGCTATGTTTGCTAAATGTTAGGTATTTATATTGAGTATGTGACCAAAAATGAATGGAGAGTTTAACCAATCTAGTGGTTTGGGACCATATTGAACACTACTGCCCCCAAACCTTCTGTTCTGAAGTTTTAATGTATAGTTATATGGGTTTATAATCAAGCCAAATCCAATCACATCTCCCTAGCCTGTATGTTTTAACTTTGTGTGAAAAAGTACACTGTGTTTTGAGAAAGGGCATGTTTTCAGTAAGTTCAGCAGCATTCCAGGGATACATGATATGGAATTGCATGGATATCTGTGGTTTCTTTTATACTGTCAGAACTTATACATTGTCTTTCTAATTCAGCCAGATACTTTTTAAAATTCATTGTTACTCATTGCTATCGATGATTAATATTACTGAAAAAGTATTAATATTATATTTCACATGAACGTAAATGCAGACTGTGTGTTGTACTAGCATGTATGACTAACTTATTTTTGTACCAAATGTCCAATTTCACTTTATTTCTGTGTTTTAGAGGCAGAGTTGTCAAGATGGTAATTAATTCCTTGGCCAATCTGACGTTAAAATGCAAATTGACTTCTCAAAGTTATAGAAATAGTTTTGTACAAGAGTTTTCCAAATTAAAATTTGTATTGCCAAATTTATATTCTTAACTTTTAGTAAAAATACCATTTTTGACATTCGTGAAATTGCATTTCCTGTATGATCATTGAAAAAATATATATATTTTAGACCTTAGATGGTTAGTTTTTTGTTCGTCAACTACTGGTTGGGGCGCAATGAGCATCTGATATTTTATTCATATTTCATGTTTATTTATTGTAGGAAACAGTTCAGTTATCTTAGGAAATGTTCAAATTTTTACACAATTGTGTCAGAGTCTGAGCTGTGGCTTAGGATGTATGAGTTATTATAGTGCTGTTGTCCATTGTTCGAATAATTTTGCTTGCAAATAAATGTTTTATAATAGTAATGTTATGTTCTTGTCTTTGCTAAATGAATGCTTTGAGACAAATTTGTAGTTACTCGTTCAGCATTAACCGATTTTAAACTAAAAAATATAATAATTTGTATAGGCCTACAACCAAGATAAATAAGTATACACCTGGTGTAGCATATAATATACCTGAATGATCCAACAACATTGAGCTACCACATGACTAGTTAGGTGCAGGTTTCAAATTACTTTGTATAACTGGTTCCCATGAGGACACAGCATACAGAACAAAAAGCTTAGAGAGCCTTTAGCTTTCTGTCCTTTTGTCTAGAAGATTGTGAGATTTAGCAAATTGGGATTGCTAATCATGTGTAACATAATTTACAGTACAGTAAAATCACTTAATAGAGATTGTGAATGTGACTTATTTTTTCCTGTACTGTCTACGTCACCTGTCAGATATCTGAGTAGTTTCCTATGAGGGAAGGACTGGGTTATGTCAGCGAATTTAACAACTTCATGTCAACAACTCGAGTAAGAAATCCCCGTAATCCCCCCACATCTCACCCATTCCTTGAACTGATCATGTTTTTTTGGTGATGACGAAGCTCCTCTTAAAAGGGCAACAACAGCTAATGTAAGCTGTTCAATGAAACCTGTTCACTGCTTGTAATGGGAAAGTAGAGCTACTGTGTATGGTTTGACATTTTTGATCTTTCTGTGATGATCAAGGTCAAAATGAAACCAGCCAGTTAACTGATCAAAATAACAGATTTTTTTTTGATAACTATGGCTCATTAATAAAAGTGGGTCCGTATTTGTGTATCTATGAAACTATTTTCACATCACTCAGAACAGTTCTGAGTGTTCATGAACAAATCATTGTATTTGAACAAATGTTTTGAATGAATCATTCTCCTTTACTTCCATGCACTGAATCATAATTTTTACTCACTGAAGCCTGTGACGGCTTTCTTGTTTTTTCTTGCTATAACATGAACCAATAGATTGGTAGACACACAAATGTAATATATATATATATATATATATATATATATATATATATATATATATATATATATATATATATATATATATAAAGTAAAACTTGTGAACGATCTGCTCATAATGATCTGTACAAAATGACACTTACAGCTGGCCGTGTAACTTGCAGAAAATATCACTACTAGCAGCGAAATTAAAACTATAATAATAATAATAATAATAAATAAAATAAAAATGACAAAAGCAACAAAACAAACTGACTAAAAATGAAACATTTAAAATAAAAATAACTATAATAATAATAAATAAAATAAAAATGACAAAAGCATAAAGAATGATGACTAAAAATTAAACAACATTTAAAATAAAATAACAATAATAATAATAATCAATAAAATAAAAATGACAAAAGCACAAAACAAACTGACTAAAAATTAAACAACATTTAAAATAAAAATAACAATAATAATAATAAATAAAATAAAAATGACAAAAGCATAAAGCAAAATGACTAAAAATTAAACAACAATTAAAATAAAGTTGAAAAAATATATAAAAGCTAATTTATATACCGTGCATTAATAAAAACTAACATTTTATATAAACAATTGTTTAAAAATGATCTATATAAGAGTCAGTGAATGATTCATTTTAGTAAACGATTCAAAGGATTAGAGTCACTGGGATAATTCAAAATCCCGACTAATCTTCGCGTTATTCCGGTTATCGCCCGATGTGAACATATAAACAAATATTTATGTCTATGGATGTGGATGCCCTTTTAAACAAAGCCCCGCCTCGTAGCTCTAAGCCCATCCTTCTGGCATGTCAAAGCTGTGATAAGTCACGTGATTGGCGGAGTGGTCGTTGGGAGGGGAGGAGCGAGTGTGGAGCTCTGTGTGTACTGAAACTCTCTTTCCGTCCCTGCATTCCAACCCTCATCAAAGCCTGAACGAGAGAAGAGGAAAAACCATAAATAATACCATGGTGAGATCGGCCCGTTTGGAGGATCGACCCATGGATGCACGCTCTCAGGAACTGGCCACGACAGGACTCGGAAGCAGCAAAGAAACGCACGCCTGTAATCCACTTTTGATTTCTTTTAAGCACTAAAGCGAAAGAGGCTTGATGGGGGCCAGACAGAGACGTTTTCTTTTTCATTTTTAAAGAGGGACGCAAGATGGCAGATGACAGACTCCAATAGCGAGAATCACTCCGTTTCGCTTTAAAATCTGAAGGGCTGTCTGTTCATATTGGAGGTGTAAATTATCGGATTAAGACTTCATTTTTGGACTCGACTCGGCAGTCCAGTTTTCTCTAGACTTGGTTACATACCAGTGTATGTTCTCTCTATGTTCCTTTGTTATAACGAGGGATGCGCGTAGTCTACACATATGTGTAAGAATTGACCGATTGGTCTAGTTAAGATCGTTGTTTTCTATGAAATTCAAATCCATAACGCCGCGGGGTTGTGCGATGTGAATATTTTACTGTAAAGTGTAACGCGAGATCTAGCAGAACCATTATAATCCTCTTTGGGAATAAAATCCATGTCAGTGTGATGCTATGTCAAAAGAGCAGCGGACAAAAACAACAAAAGCCTTGTCGTGAGAATAATAATTTACTTTCAACGGCTTTTATTAGTCTTTCTCTCGAAGCTGTTCTCGAAAAACGGCCTATCAGCGTGTCTTTAGCTTGTAAAGAGGAGCTGTCAGGCTGGTCGTCAGCAGACTGGATTATTCGTAGTCGTCGTACATAACTAGTGGGCGCAGGAATTGGCCACACAAGTAGAATATAAACTAGTGTATTGGCATTTAAAGCCACAAGACAGAAAAGTCCACTTTAGTGCTGTGGCAACAGAATTCTCGCCGACGCCTACAGTTGATACGAACGAATGAAGAAGTGGGTGGTGTAATGATGTTGACTTGAGCTAAAGTGTGCTCAAAGTATACTTTCCTAGAGATTTCGCACTCTCATTGGCATAAAGTTGAGGTTTGTGGGATAAAACAAGGTCCTTGTGGTTCCCACACCACCCATTTCAGGTATCGACAGAGGAAACCCTATTTTATGCAGTTTTACCTTGACTTGTGAGCATTAAAGATGGCTGAGAACTGGAAGAACTGTTTGGAAGAAGAGCTCATATGCCCTATTTGTTTGAACGTGTTCTCGGAGCCGGTTCAGCTCCCTTGCAAACACAACTTCTGCCGTGTGTGTATCAACGAGGCCTGGTCTAAAGATACAGGAATGGTTCGCTGTCCCGAATGCAACCATTCCTACAGCCAAAAACCAGCTCTGGAGAAGAACCACAAACTGTCCAACATTGTGGAGAAGTTTAATGCGTTAAACGTTGAGAAGACGCCAGCAGTTTTGCACTGCATTCTGTGCCGACGCGGCCCTCCGCTTCAAGCCCAGAAGGTTTGCCTCAGGTGCAATGCGCCCTGCTGCCATTCCCACGTACAGACCCATCTCCAACAGCCCTCTTCCAACGCTGGACACCTACTGGTGGATGCCGAGGACGTGCGGGCCTGGAGCTGTCCACAGCACGACGAGTACAGACTATATCATTGTGAAACTGAGCATGTGGCCGTCTGCCAGTACTGCTGCTTCTCCAGATGTGCTACCAACCACGGCCACGCGGTGTGCGATATAGAAGTCAGACGTAACGATATCAGAGTAAGTGGCCTCAACTTCTTGTCTTATGTTCTACATTCTGTTGTTTTACCTCCAGCTAAGGGTCGTGCTTCACTTCTGGATTTGGCGGAGAAGACGACGAGGTTTATCGATGTAGATGCTAACTGTTCTGTCCCCTTCCCCCCTTTTTTTTCTTCCATTTGAATGATAAACAATTGGGTAAAGCTGCAAACAATACCGAAGCTCTCCTTTGGGCTTATCTTCCCAGCACAGGTGCATCCTTGCGTGGCGTTTGGGGAGGGGGAGGACTGCGACTGGAGAATTTAATGATGAGTCTTATTTTCTGTGGCACAGATGAGGGAAAAGGCCAGATTTGGATTTAATTTCCCCCTAACAACCCCTTGCATTTTCCAGGCTTGCTGCAACAAAACAACCTGGATTTTCTTGTTTTAAATAATCAGCTTTGCACAATGCTCTAGATGTTTTTATAGCCTTTTCATAAACCTAAAACCAAATAAAATTAAACAGGCAGAATGGAAACTGCTCCGCTATTATATTTGCATCAAATATCTCAAAACAAATCTGTTTAGTTAGTGCTGGATGTGTTACATATGAAGCTTTTTCCCCTTTGGAGTAGCTTTATGTGTGTAAGAATTAAAGCAGTGCGCCTCCGATTTGATTCATGTGCATGCTGTCAGCATAATTTCCATTCATGTTGATTATATAAATCTTATGCCATCAGTTTTCCCAGGCATTTCTGTGACAGAACATGTAAGCAATGACAAATCAATCTACAAAATGAACCACGGTTGTGTTGTAGCCCAAGCTATTTGAAACTGAAACCATGCCCGTTTGGGATGTTTCGGGATTTCCAGAGCTCTTTTTCACAGGTAGTCCTTGTTTGTGAATGTTAAGTTTACCATCTTTGATGGACACCATTTGTCCTTCCACGTTCATCTGCTACAAGGCATAATGGCTCTGTCTGAGGCTGTAGCTCAGGGCAAGGTTGCTATTGCCTCGTTCACTCTGACCTTGGTGGAAGAGACGCTGGTTTGAAATGACAGTGATTTTGAGCACCCTACCCCCAATCCCCCTTGAGAGAGGTCCGTCCTGGATGGCAAGCCAGCACCGCTGCCATGAGGTATTAGGTTCCACCCTCCCGGCTTCTGCCGGCAGCCCGAGCTCATCAGTCACTACAATTAGGCCATGGTCTTAGATCCTAGAGCTTCAAAGACATTCTCTGTCTCCATGCGGTTTTCTGCTTCTCGACCTTTCTTCTGTTGCTGATTGTTGATATAGATAAACACCAATTTATAATCTGTAAAGGAGTAGATAGTTCAGAACTTGTGTTGTCAGAAACCAAACACGTATTTTTGGCTTTTGTGAAGCACACTGCCAAATTCACAGTATTTCACTACAGATTAAAGAGATAGTTCACCCAAAACTAAAATTGTCAAATTATTCACCCTCATCATGTCATATCTTCTGCAGAACAAAAAAAAGAATATATTTTAAAGAACCTTTTTGCCTCTACAATAAAAGTCAGTGGGGTCCAAAACAAAACTGGACCCAACTGACTTTCACTGTGTGGCCAAAAACCCATTAAGATGTATTTCAGGATGTGGGTTTTCACCAGATTTCTATTTTTGTTGAACTATCCCTTTAAATTACCACAGTAAGTGACTTAATAGGGAGAAAATGGCTCCATATGGCTTTAAAAGATGTACTGCCGTTGTAAAAATGTATGCAAGATACTGTAGATCTCCTGCTGTGCTAAAATGAATAATGCACATCGTACTGTAAATATGTGTAATTTTTGGTAAGGCAGAGAGGTTAGTGTAGTCTGTTAGAGTCTGATTCACTGCCAAATCCAATTCCTTGGATCCAAATCTTGATAATGGATTTACCCCACAAGAAAATCGGTTGATGCACAAGCGAGATACATGAAAACAAGTCCGTTTACCCAGTACCACGTGATTGTGGATCCAATTTGTCTTATGCTCAACAAACAAAATATGTTGAAAGGAAAAGGTTTGGCTGCGCGTATCATCGTCAGTGATTGATGTAGTTCATTTGGCACAGAGGGTACAGTCAGCTGTTATAAGCATCTGTCAGACGGTGTGATTGAAGATCATTAGTTTGCAGCGCATCCCTCTCTGGGTCTTGCGTTTGTCCTGTACTGCTGCATTCTGAAGACTGACATTGATTCCCTTTGTTTTTTTACTCTTTGTAGCTGAGATGAATCAGAATTATATAACAGCATTACTCTCAAGTGTGAAGAAAAATACCAAAATTGACGTCTTTTGCTTGTACGAGAATACCTGTTTTGTTTAATCTTTCATCCAGCATGTGAGGTTATTAAAATTTGACGTCATGCTACTGAATTAGACCTGCCCTCAGTCAACTTTGGCAGCGCAAGCCCTGTTTTTTGCCTGTAAGCTTTTCAGCATAAAGTGGCTTGATGTGGTTGAGGTTTGTCCTCTTTCTACAGGAAGCAGTTTTATCTGTGAGCTAGCCTGCATTCATTACGGAGCTTTGCTCCAAAATACACACTCACAGGGTCAACACGATTTGTCTCTGCCTTGGACACAGACAAAGACAAAATGGGGAAAGACGGTGTGAAATGAGCCTTCCTTCTTTCTCATTGCTCTCCTCTATGCTGTCTTTCCTTCTCCTCCTCCTTTTTCCTCCCTCATATTCCCCTCTGAATATACAGATATGAAAAAAAGAGCTTCGTTGCCATGACAGCACCCCCACCTTATTTTTGGTGTCTGCCTCTCACACGAGGCGTTTGTTTAATTAAAACTAATTTGGTTTGTTCCTTAGGTACCACTGAACTTCTGTCAGGCGTCGCAAGTCGTTTGTTGATTGTGTTTTTTCCCCCTTTGTTTGCCATTGAATATGAAAGGAAAATAATTGAAATTCCTCTTCCGCCACCAGTCCTTCTCCGCAGGGCCTTGACAGTTGCATTCATTGAAAAGAAAGGAACAGGAAGTTAGCAAAGTTACATTTGTGCCATCACAACAGAACTGACTTTTTATCTTTTTGTCTCAGTGCTGCATTCTCATATTCTTTATGTAGTTTTTAAAAGAAAAGAATATGCTAGTTAACCAGAATACTAGATTGTTCAATTTTTATGTCATTGTCTTAAATTGACTTAAATTGATTTATCCAGAATTCTTAGTTTATCATTCAAACTGAATTTCTGTTACAGCATTAGACATGTAGAACACTGATTCTTTTATGAATATTTTCTTTTTATAGCTGCTTATTGTTTATATATAATCTTTGGGCTGAACTAAATATTGTAGATTTATTCTTTTTACTGGTGATATATAATTTAGCAACATTGTGAATATTGTGATTTATTAAATACCTGTCAAGTTTCCTTAGAAACATGTCATTACAGTAGTTTTGTGATTCTTCCTTGCTTTTTCAGTGTGATACTAAGACATGCTTTTAATAGTGACTCTGATTAAACTTCTAGAATAGCATAAGATTTTTTATTTTTTATTTTTATGTAAGTGACTGAAAACTCTGAAAGATTAATTTGCTTTACGACTTGGTAAATATTGCTGTTTGAAACTGTTGTTGTTTTGAAGTATGCAAATGAAACCGATTAAATATAATTTTTCTTAGCATTCAGTTCTCATGAAACGCACATTTCATGATCTAATTTGTTATTATACAATGTCATGCATACAGAGGGAATTCCTTTGTCCTGAAAGCCATAAACATTTTCACCAAATTGCCATTTCCACTCCACCTCAGGTCATGTAATTTCATAATATTCTGGAAATGACATTTTTAAAGTGAGGAATGAAATTGGCTTGGGTAATTTCATAGCCGGCATTTCATCATGTGTCCAAAATATTCAAATAATGTTTACACATTTTGCATGTTTTTTGCATAATTGCATACAAATTGCATTGCAGTTTGGAAAGGACATACAAAAATATTCTGATCAAAAGTGGCATTTACCTTGCTTTTTTTTTTTCCATACAATTCTTATTTCATCTCAAGCATGGTCTTCACTGACAATATTCTTTTAAACTAGGAACAGTTTGTTACAAAATGGTTGATTGTGGTGGAAGATGGTTTATAATTATTTCACTGTTTGTTTGTTATGTAATTGTTTATATATTTATAATGGATTACAGTTATCGGCTGATTCGGAGCCAGATATTCAAATTTAGTCAAATCAAAACAGTATTGCCCTAATGATATCGGTTTTTATTTCAGCAAATGCTGATCAAACAGCAGGATCGAATCGAAGATCGGGTTCAGGACATAGAAGAGCAGCTCTACAAATTAGAATCTGACAAATGTCTCATGGAAGTAAGTGTGAAATGTTCATACTATACACTTACAAGCTAAATCACATTATTATTATTATTATTATTATTATTATTATTATTATTAGCAGAACAACTGCATCCTTTGTTTTGCAAGCTTTGGAACTAAACACTTAGCTTTTTAATACAAGACACTCTTCCTATTAATGTGATTAATGACCAAATTAGTACATTCATACAGGTTTGAGATAAAGGTTATGCCTAGTTCTTGTACCATCACAAATCCAGTTTTCCTCAGTGGCTTTTCCTAATCATCCATATCAGATGCAGTCTCTGCTTAGCCTCCGTTGTTAAGACAGAACAAGACTTGCATAATAAGTTATGGTTTTGTGCTGATCTGTGGAACCTCAGGACAAAGTGCAGCACCTGAAGGAGGAGGTGCAGCTGCAGTATCAGAAAATGCAGCAGCTCTTGGAGGAGGATCTGGGGAAGACCCTGGAGGTGCTGGATAAAGCCCATTCCAAGTTCTGCCAGGAGAACTCAGCGCAGGCCCTGCAGCTTCACCAGAAACAGCAAGAGGCTAAGAAACTGCTCAGCTCCATCCAGATGGTTTTCGATAAGGCAGAGGACATCGGTTTTATGAAGGTGACTTGACTTTTATTGCTGTTGTCAATACTACACAGCCTGTGTTTGTTATTAATGGTGACATTTAGCCGTGTTTTAAAGTGCCTTTGCCTTTTGTCGTGGTGAGGATGATGAAGAGTATTTTTCTGCCAGGCTGTTATGAGTGAACTCAGATTTATTGCGAACTATAACAGTGTAATAGTACACAAAGATGCCATAAAAATGACTATTTTTGGCCCTATGTATAATGGGCATCCATTTTTCATGGGCTGGATACACCGTACACCTCTCTGGAATTCAGGATATATTAAGTATGAATGTAATATTCTAAGTTGGGTTTTGTTGTTTGGATTTATGCATATAAAGTCAGATTCAGCTATTTGTTAGTATTGCCTTAAACTATGTGATTTTAGAAATATTCATGTTCATGAAATATTTATTAAGGGGGGAACGAATACCGGTTAGCATAATTACTAATTCTATTGGGGAGGGAGAGATCCTATAAACCAATAGAGATACTAAAACAAAGAGATGCTATAAATTTGTCTGCTTCTTTTTTTTTTTTTCTTCAAAGAAACTCCTTTGTTATTCTAATGAAGCTGTCAGTCTGCTGCAGGCATGCATGTTCCACATGCATTTATCATCATCTTGTCCTTGAATTGCTTGTTCACTGCAGTCTTATTTTAGCTTCTTGCATTCAGTTGACTTGCAAAAAAAAATCAGTTCTGGAATTGTTTTGCTTTATTTGAAGTGCCAAAATCCACACAACAACTTTGTTTTGCAAAAACCCACACACAGCACTGGTGGGCGGGGCCTGCTTGCTGTCTGTATCTATATTTGTCATTTTTCATAACCACTATAAAGCTTAAAATAAAGTTCTGATGCTGATACACAGACTATTTCCATATATAGTATTTTATCCCAGAGAGCCTTTTTTACAAAGTACAAATAATGACAGATACTATTGGCACTCTAATTATAATATAATATAATATAATATAATATAATATAATATAATATAATATAATATAATATAATATAATGCAATATAAGAATATTTTAGTGTACATAATTATATATAATTATAGAAATATAATTAGAATAATATAATACATAATTTGCATCTTGTCTAGTAAAATTTACTTTTATATTATAATAGCTTTTTTTAATTATTTTTGAATGTTTTACCTTTTATAAAGAGAGACAGTGAGAGTGGGTATAGGAAACAATGGGAAGAAAATTCCTGTGCGAAAATAGGCTTATTCTTTTACATTTACGTAGTTACTCTGTTTTTATTGTTGTTGTTTTATCTTTATCTTTGTTTTTTTTTTTTAGAACACAAAATCTGTGAAAATACTAATGGACAGGTGAGTCACTGCAGAGTTTTCATACATGAATCATTATCATAGGGTTCATTAGTCATCATTCCTGTCCTGTCATTGTGTTATGTATAGACATTAACTCGCATGGTTAATTTTTTGGACTCTAGGTCTCAGTCGTATGTGGGCAGCACATTGTCACTGTACAAAGTGGGCAGCCTCAACTCCAAACTATTTCTGTCTGAAATCTCTAAAAGAGAGAAGAACCTCTGCAAGATGCTGGAAGGTATGCATGAAAAAAAATACATATGTTCAAGTATTAATTATATAAAACTTTTTGAAGTTGTATCCAATTGCTTTTTTTTTAAATAATGCACCAGTTCTGTAATTATTGTATCATCCTTCTTATTTCTAGCTCCGTTCAGCGCTCCCGCAAACTTTTTCCAGAGTATTCCGGCGTACCTGTGTGAGAAGCGCAGGCACTCTGTGGCGTTCCCCGAAGGCAGCGGCAGCAGCCGAGCTGGTTCTAGCTTTATGGACTCTTCCTCCTCATCAGGCCCTGCGGCTGCCAAGCAGCCGTGCCTGAGTCTCACTCAGGGCTCTGCCCCAGGCGAAGGTCAGTCCTCCCAGCATGCTCTAGGGCCATGTGGCTCCACCCAACACGTAGGAAGCAGCAGCTCAGCCTCCGGCTCTCAACCCTTACCGCACTCTGCCTCAGTGTTCCCGCACTCCCATTACCCAAACGGCAGCTCCTCCCAGCTGCCCCAGTACGGAGCGCGGAAGATCCTGATGTGCACGGTCGATAACTGCTACTGCTCAGGTGTGCCCTCCGTGTCCAACCACCGTGGACATCCGCCCTACCCTCGCTCCAGCTCTTTCCCCTGGCCGGTGAGCTCACAGGAGTACTCCCACACCCCTCTGCCCTCGGCCCCGGCCATGTCCCAGTCTCTCCAGAGCCTGTCCATGCGCGACTGGATCGACGCCTCTCAGTCGCACAGGCACACTGACTTCTACAGCCTCTACGGCCAGTCTTCCACCAAGCATTACGTCACCAGTTAACCCCTGCTCCAGTGACTGCTGCCAGTCACCAGATGGGGCGTCTTTTTCCGCTGAGAGATGTCTTAAAGAGATGCATGTGGGGCGTTTTTATACGCAGACCTCATCAATCATTTAGAATGAACTGCTAAAGTCCGAGAGCAGTGAAAAAGAAAATTAATATCACAAAGTCAAGCATAGCTTTGCACATTATTTAGGCACTAATGGTGTTGTGATTATGTACCATGAACGCAAGTTGCTCTTCTAAAAATAACACTCGATGTTTGAAAGAGATCCAGAAATGACGGAGGACGCTGTCGTTTGTCGAATCATCAATAATGTTGCACTTTTTTGTAAGACCCCAATTTCGCAATTAACGTTGACTCATAAGGCGAAGCGATGGAAGTCAGCAGTAAAACCATTAAGTCAGCTCTTAATGAAACTTAAGACGATTTACCGTTGAGAGAATTGTAGCCCAGAAAATTTTATTAACTTCACATGGTTGTCGTTTGTTAGAACACCCATGTGAAAAACCTCTGTATAGTTTCCCAGCCTTCCATATTTCAGCTTTCATTTGGTTTAAATTGGAGTCTGTGGTCTTTTTATTCGTCACAAATAGCACAAGCACATGTTAATTTGAACCGTTTTTAACCAACCCAGAAACTGGAACAGCACAGCATTGTCATCGCCATTTCGCTTGACCTTCCCTACTGAATGCAGATTTTTAATGGAAATGCCCTTCACCTTGGTTCACAGTCCTCTCCTTAGGCTTCCAAAGTAAACGAGAACGCGCCTCCACCCACAACCTTCAATCTGGTCCCCATCCAGATGGTGCTGTGTCTCTCTCACGCCCTTCAAAGCCACAGAAACACTCCCCTTTACATCCTGTATGTTAAACGCAGGATGCATTGGTTTCGCATTCTTTCGTTTACCCGTGGCCTCTCATTATATCTGACTCAACGACGGCTTCAGCGCAAACGTGTCAGCCGAAGACGAAACGGCCTGTGTTCAGAGGGTCAAGGTGCACTTGATGCCTCTACATTTAATGTCAATGCTGTAATTGTTCTTCCTTGTGTTTCATGCCATTTCCGGCTCCAAGCAACAGAGCCTCTGGCTTCCTGTTTGTTACTGAGTGCATGTGGAAAAGAGTTTATGAGCACTCGTAGAAAAATAATAAAACTGCTAGCAGTTATAAAATGACTTTTGAAACAGGGAATGAAGTTTTGTTTTATTTTTATTTTTATTTTTATTTTTTTAGATCTGCTTAAGAGGAACAGTGACCAGTGAACGTTATGAAACTAACTGAATTCTTGGGATAAAATGGAGGGATTTTTTGTTGTAAATATTTTGTGAAATGAAAAAGAAAGACTTGTAATTTGGAAAGACCCTTGTTCAAATAAATGCTAATTTCAAGTTTAAGAAGTTCTTTTTCCACAGTTTCTTTGTTTTTGTGCTCTATAATCAATCTTAACCTTAACCTTAATGGTAACACTTACATTTGACACTCACTTGATATCTGTGTAAACCAAATTATTCACATAAATGCTTCCAGCTTAGACCAGATGTGAATGAATTTGAAAAATGTGCACTGTATTTTCTTTTATTTTTCAGAAAGACTGTGAAGCTATTTTCAATGTGTTGGAAAAACATCTAGGTGGTTAAAACTAAAACCCATCAAATAAAATGAAAGCGAAAACGCAAATGAGTCGAATTCAAAATGCCCTTTGCCTCAGTTTATTGATATCTAGACAAGAAATTTAGGTCAGGGTTGGTTAGATTCTCATTGTTTTCATCCCTCAACTGACAGTGACCCACTCACTCTTGATATGACTAACATGTGAGAACTACAGCGCTTCCAGAAGAGCTGTTTTAAATGCATGTTTCTCTGCTACAGCTTTGAAAGCTCAGTGTGAGGTTTTATGCATATAGGTATTCTATAGCTTGAGCATAATGTAGAAACAGCCACCTGTCAGTGCATTTACAATGGTGTATGAAAAATTGGAGGTAAATAGTGAAAAAAACATGGGTGTGATCTGCATATGCTGACATTTGCTGTTTCTGCTAAGCCAAGGGAAATAATTAATGTATATCTTGCAACTGACAAAAATGAAGGCCTGTTCAGTTTGTTTTTTTGTGCATGTATACGTGAAGAAAACCAAAGATTTATTAACAATCTGCGTGACTAAAGCCAAGTGATCTGAATTGGATGCCTACCTCTCACATGTGGCTACATGTGGAACAAGGTGCTGTGAGTATGTGTGTGTGCGTATCTGCAAGAGTGAGTCTTCTGTGATGTTTGTATAACCTGTGAGTGAGCAGGGTTTCGTCTCCCCTCTTCGGGTTTTCTTTCTTGAAAGAATGTCAGATGCCTGACTCTACATAGCAGCTCAGCATTTTTAGTGCATCACAAGGCAAACAGAAAAGAAAGGCAGAGATATTTGTAGGCTGGAGCACAGGATAGACCAACAAAAAAGGAATAAGAAAACATCTGGCTTCTCTGAAGGCTGCACAATTTCTCAGTGCACTGCACAAAAACAGTTTTAACAATGATTAAGAACTTCTGAATGTGATGCAAGGTGAAATAAAGGCCAATTCCTGAGTGTTAATATGAGCATATGAACTGCATGACATTTGATTAGTTTAGGGGAGTAACTGGCAAAAAGCAATATCATTATTCTAACTTAGCTGCATTTTATATTAGCATGACAGCAGTACAGCTGTTTTCAAAATATTTATCCAGTAAATTCTTCTTCTTGGGTTTTTATATCCTGTAGATAATCAAAATGGGACTTTTGTAGCTGTGGTAGCTAAGCTAGCAGGCTAACCAGTAAACCATATAGTTGGCCAACAAATGCACTATACGGCCTACACTGTGCACTTAAACTACGCACATGTGAATTTTATAAAGTTATTTACATATGTCATCCACCATCAGTTATTTTGGGAATTTAAAGTGCACCTTTATTTATTTTATTTTATTTCATTTTATTTTATTTTCAATGTGAACATGCTACTCACACTATTTATACACCATCATGGCATAATGGTGTGTAAGTGTGTAACTTTGCAGCAAGTAAGATGGCAGGCTAATAGGCAAGTGGTGTGTAAAGCTGGTATAACTGGTTAATTGGTTATCATGTAAACGGAAAAAAAGAAACTAGCTGAATTTGCAACTGCATACTACTCTTGCTACACCAACAATACATTTATATAGCAGAAAAAGTAAGAGTAGTATGTTGGTATGTGGTTCCAGTTTCAGCTGTTTGACCATGTATATCTTTAGTTGTATGATTTGTGTTGATTTAAAAGACATTAATTGCTATATTTACATAGTTAAGGTGACATTTTTCAAACAACGTTGCTATTTAGTATTGCGTTCAATGGCTTCATTGTGGTTAGCTTCTTTTCTTTAGTAGCTTAGCTTGTAGTAGCTAACTGCTTTTTCAAATAGTTACAGTAGCTTGACTAAGGTCAGTAGCTTGCATCGTCAGACACTTTTTTTATGCTTTTTATGTTGTCAAGGTGACTGAAAGTATCTTTCAGTTATATGCTTTTGTGTATTTATTCTTGGTGTGAACAGGTCTTAAAGGAATAGTTCACCCAAAAATGAAAATTCCCCCACGATTTACTTACCCTCAAGCCATCCTAGATGAATATGACTTTCTTCTTTCAGACGAAAACAATCTGTGGTATATTAAAAAAATGTCCTGGCTCTTCCAAGCTTTATAATGGCAGTGAATGGTGGTCGAGATTTTGAAGCACAAAAAATGCATCCATCCATGATAAAAAGTGCTCCACATGGCTTCAGGGGGATAAAAAAGGCCTTCTATATATTTAAAACTTTGTAAACATTAATGTTTAGCTTCCACTAATTGTCATACACACGTTCACAAGAGAGTGGCGTTCCGGTGGATGACGTAGTCGTAGGATGTAGGTGTAGCATAAACTCTGGTGAGAATATGCTCTTGTGAGAACCAAGTTTGGTTTACAGCAAAGGAAAAACAGTCTCCTCTTAGCTTATATTGAAAACATTGATGCTTTTCTTTACAAATCCTCGTTTTGTACTTCTGATTTGTTGTTTTACTATCTCCTGTGAACTTCTGCGTTCGTCATTTCTCACCGGAGCTTCCGCTATGCCTATGTCTTACGTCATCTGCTGGAACTTCACTCTCATGTGAACATGCATACAACAGTTAGGGAAACTTTAGCTAGATATTATGCTTTAGATAGTTTTAAATACGGTTATTTACTCAAAAGGGTCACCTTCACTTTAGAAGGCCTTTGTTACCCTCTTGGAGCCACGTGGAGCACTTTTTATGATGGATGGACACACTTTTTTGTGCTTCAAAATCTCAACCACCATTCACCTCCATTATAGATTGGAAGAGCCAGGATATTTTTCAATGCAACCGATTGAATTCGTCTGAAAGAAGAAAGCTTGAGGGTAAGTAAATCGTGTCGGGGGTGAACTATCCCATTAAATATATTCTTCACACCAAGAATGATAACGCTAACAATAATTATTTTAGTTCCCACACCAACAGACGATGATCAAGCTCTGTAAATCTGTGTGGATTATGATTGGCTGTAAATGTTTTATCGCACATTAGCTAGAAAAAAAAAACACATTCTGAAAGTGATTCCAACAACATTGTTTCTCTGTTTTGTTATCACTATAACTGTGGTGTGGACTTCCCTCTCATACAAGTTGTTCTTTAGGTGGTTAAAAAAAAATTGTTTTTATATTTATATATTGATTATTACAGTAGTGTTTATTGTTTCCAGTGTTTTAGTTTATGTTTATTGTGATTTGGTTTCTGTTTTTTTTTGTTTTTTTTATGGAAAAAAAATCACTCTGAAAGTGATTCCAACAATATGGTTCCTCTAGTCTATATAATGTCGGTATCATTAAGGTGTGGAATGGACTTCACATAGAATTAGAATGATTATTAAAACTTATCATGATCATCTGCCTTTCAGTGTTTGAAGCAGTGATCTATCATAGGCTACAGGTTTTTTTTTTTCTTTTTTTTTTCACTGGGTGTGGCACTCTGAAATATTTCACAAACAGTTTTAATGCAACTAGCGACTGCCTTACGCTTTTTTTTTGGTTCGAGTTCTCATATGGTTTTTTGGTTTTATATTCAGTAGCTGCTTTTGAGGCTTATTGTAACACAACCTTCTATTAGAAAGTCTCAGAGGAAACTGGATGTCTGTTAGATTAATGGAAAGTTTTGCTCTTAGGCAATAATACCCTCTTTTCTCTCTAAACCGGTTTTCACAGTCCAAAATACCTCAGCAGTCCACTGCCACGGTGATTTGTGTGTGTTTGTGTGTGTTGGCTCTCACTGTTATCGTGAGCTCCCTTAGCTGTACTTACGAGAAAGAAACAATCCGTAGTGAAACTATTTTACAGGAGGAAACTTTGCCCACAAAGCCCAGAATATCTTTGCGCACTGGGCTATTTTAACTGTGTCTCAGAGTGCAGGCACAGGTTGTTTTCCTGAAAGTCCAGCTGAGCTCAGGTTTACTTGTGAACCCTGGCCTCCAGCTTGCACCTTTTTTTTGCTGATGCCTGCCTGAAGACAGTCTTCTTCATCGTGTGCCCTTTTTCAGCCCTCAACGGCGCTGAAGGAGGGAGTGTGTGTCATATCTTGTTGAAATGCCTTTGGTCATATTTCAGAGGAATCTGTCTCTGCTGGCACCATGAAATTATTCGCCTAGCCCCTGCGGTGAGTTGCTTGCAGTGTGTGTGTGTGTGTGTGTGCAAGGGCATTAGCAAAAGAGATTTTTATAACCTCAGGGCATTTCTCCATATGAATGAATCTATGTTTATGTCAATGAGGCAATTTTTGTCTCCAGCAAGAAAAAAATGCTAGTTAGAGGCCGACTGCTTCCTTCTGAACGATCAAACTTGTCATGCCACCATGTCTGCCGTGTGCCCACTTATGCTGGGAATGTGTTGTTGGAGTCTGGAAGAATGACGGGGGAGTTGCTCTTCATGACGGGAGAGGATGAAAAAGCTGCTCTGATGTCTCACGGACGTGACAGCGGATCTGATGAAAGTGAGTTTGCCAGATGTCTTAACTGGCGATTTGCTAGCTCCAGGACAGATGTCTAAGCCATTGAAGCTAATGATTTCAGACGTGATTTAATAGAAGTGGTAATGACATTAATCAAAGAGATGCTTTTGGTTCGGCAGAAATGTGCAGTGATGATAATGCAATGTTAAATGGCTGAACATTTCTGCAAGGAGGGGGCCACCAGCTGCAAGGAATGGAAGATGCAACTCAGTGCACCATTTTGGCTGTTTTGTGAACACAGCATTCACAAGCAATTTTATTAACTTATTTTTACATTAAATAATATTCAGTTATAAAATATTGTATGTAGAGTGTGTGTGTGTGTGTATATATATATATATATATATATATATATATATATATATATATATATATATATATATCTATATATATATATATAATTTTATATTTTATTTTCAGTTTTGTTATGTGCTTATGTCATTCTTTCAATTTAGCTTTATTTTTCAGTATAGTTTTCATTTTAGTACTTAAACTATTTTTTTATTTCAGTTAGTCACTAAGGTAGCATTTGTAATTTTCAGTTTTTTAAGATTGCTTTCCATCTAATATTTACATTTTATATTAATTCAGTTACATTTTAATTATTTTTAGTGCTTTTAGTTAACATTAACAACGCTGACCAAAATTAAATTGTTGGATATCATCTTAAAATATTTACTCTTCATAATGTTATTTTTCACAACCCATATGCAAATTTGTTTTTTATTATTGTTACTATATTAATATCATGATTTCTGACCAGAATCAGACATAAATAGTTATATTATTCAATTTGATGAATGTGAAAAACATAATTTTTTATTTTTAAAACTATGAATCATGCAAAATAAGACCAAGAATGTGTATTAAGAATGCAAATAGAGTCAATTAATACCAGCGTTTTTAAACCTTTAGTTCAAAAACAAAAGAATGGCAGTTGTTTATGCCTCATTTTATTTTTGAGAAGGATTTGGCAATGCTCAGCCTGTCATTAATACTTAATAGATCTCTGCTTTTTGTCTGTGACCCTGGCTAGATTAATGTCTTGGCTATTGCTTACGGAGGCTGTTTTCTCTCTCAGTTGGTAATAAATGTTACTGTTGTTTGATGTGAATGGACAGGGATTAGTTATTTCCAGCACAGGGAGGGGTTACGCTATTTTACAGATTTCCAAAAGAGATCGGATGTTTCCGTTTTAGCCTATTAGTGATTGAATTGCATTTGTTCCATATAACTTCTCACTGTCACTGTAGATGTTTTTAAATTTATTTATGGCATGGACATTTTGTAAGTGAGCTCCATTAATATCATACCTGTGTGCCAGGACTTTTTCATCTGTTTTCTCCTATATTTCTGTCTGCCGAAAGAATGAACAGCAAGATGGTGGTGATGAGCTCCACTCCCTTGTGTGTGTCAGTGGAGATGCTGGGAACCCTGTGACCCAGATCATCCCTCCACACAGGCCCACTGTAATTTAACTACAGCCCCATCTCCCAACCCTCACTGGGCCCAATGATCTGACACAGACACCTGTGTGTCTCTCCTGGCGTTGCTTTTATTTTTCTCTCTCTCCCGTCTCTCCTCCCCCAGCATCTCTTTCATCATTTCTCTCCCTCTGTCTGTTTGACAGCCTCAGTGATGCTAAAGGGGGTGAACTAGCCAGAAAACTAAGAGAAAGATAAAGTGAGCTCAAACACGTTCACATGTTGTGCCAGTTGAAGACACATGGTCGCAGAACTCGAAAATGCTGTGAAGCAGCTACAGCCAATCAAACCATATTTTATCTTTAATGTTATGTGTGGGATTTTGAGTCAGCGTGATGCTCTAGTAATAGCATGCATTAGAGCTCACGTTTTACAGGTTTTGCATCGATTCTTGATGGATTCTTTGGCGAGACTTCCGGTTCATTAGCCGCTATAGGGAAAATCCTGTAAACGGTAAAATGGTTTGCACTACAAACCAGTGTGTTCACAATTAAGATAATACATTAAAATAACATGGTAAGACACACCGATTTTCAATGTCAAGCCACAAAATGAGCTGTTTTGTACAGCTAATAACTGGACGCCAATGAGATTGGAAGCCAGACCCATAAAATTTTACAAATGGCTGCGCCCGCTCTTACGGTGAAAATATGATGCATAGGGTTTTTGAAAAAGTTTTCATTAAATCATAAGCAGGGGTGCACATAAGTGGTGGGCATGCGTGACCAAAATAAAAAATGCGCTAGGTGATTAAGACCGCTCATCTGCATAACCAACTTAGTTGACCCTTTTAGATCGACTCACTGTAGTAAGATTTCCATTCGAACTGAATGCATATATCTAGGCTGTGCCCTGCTGGCTTCAAAGCAAAACGCAAAATTGTGATATTTCATTCATTCACTGATGTGCTTCACTCGCCAGTGCATATACTTACTGTACTTACTTGCCTTACTTACTTAAAATTAAGCTTGTTGATTTTAGATTTGAAAATGATGAAAATTCATGTTAAAAGAAAAAGGAAAGATTTATTTTTTAAATGTAAATATTAGCATTGTATTTTTAAAGTGTACTAAAAAATAATTGTACTTTAATACACACTTTTTATTTTAAAATATAATAATATCATCACACTTAATTACATGTTATTATTTTTTTATTATTACTATTATTAATTATTTTTTTTTTTATAGTTATAGCAGGTAAAATAAGTATTGAACACGTTAAAATGTTTCTCAGTAAATATATTTCTAAAGGTACTGATGACATGAAATTTTCACCAGATGTCGGTAACAACCCAAGTAATCCATACCTACAAAGAAAACAATACAAATAAGTTCAGAAATTAAGTTCTGTGTCATAAAATGGAAGGACCCAGGGGAAAAGTATTGAACACGCTTACGGAAATTTATTTAATAATTTGTACAAAAGCCTTTGTTGGTAATGACAGCTTCAAGACACCTCTTGTATGGAGAAACTAGTCGCATTCGTTGCTCAGGTGTAATTTTGGCCCATTCTTCCACACAAACAATCTTCAAATCTTGAAGGTTCCATGGACCTCTTCTATGAACGCTGATCTTTAGATTTTCTATTGGAATCAAGTGAGGTGATTGGCTGGGCAATTCTAGCAGCTTTACTTTCTTTCTCTGAAACCAAATGAGAGTTTCTTTGGCTGTGTGTTTGGGATCATTGTCTCACTGAAATGTCTACCCTCATTGCATCTTCATCTTCCTGGTAGATGGCAGCAGATTTTTATCAAGAATGTTTTTCCATTCATCCTTCCTTCAATTATATGAATTTTGCCAGTGCTACACCATGATGTTTTGGGGTGATGTGCAGTGCCATTTGACCTCCAAACATGGTGTGTACTATGGCATCCAAAGAGTAAATTTTTTTTCTTATCTGACCAGACTATATTCTTCTAGTATTTTACAGGCTTGTCTAAATGTTGTGCAGTAAACTTTAAACGAGCTTCAACATGCTTTTTCTTCGGCTATAGAGCCCTGCATGGAGAGTGTGCATACAGGCCACGGCGGTTGAGTGCATTGCTTATTGTTTTCTTTTAAATAATTGCACTGGCTAATTCCAGGTCTTTCTGAAGATCTCCACAAGTGGTCCTTGGCTCTTAGAAAACTCTTCTGATCATTTTTTCACTGCTCTGTCAGAAATCTTGTGAGGAGCACCTGGTCATGGCTGGTTTATAGTGAAATTATGTTCTTTCCACTTCCGGATTATGGCCCCAACAGTACTGACTGGAACATTCAGAAGTATAGAAATCCTTCTGTAACAAATGCCATCAGTATGTTTTGCAACAATAAGGTTGTGACGGTCTTGAGAGAGCTCTTTGCTTTTACCCATCATGAAATGTTTCTAATGTGACACATTGGTCATGAGACACCTTTTTATAGGCCATTAGTTTTCAATACTTTTTCCCTGTGTCATTCCACTTTATTACACAGACCTTAATTTCTGAACATATTTGTTTTGTTTTCTTTGTATGTATGGATTACTTTGATTGTTACCAACATCTGGTGAAAATTTCATGTCAGCAGCACCTTTAGAAATATATTTACTGTTCAATACTTATTTTACCCGCTGTATATTTAATGGGTTACTTACACTATGTAGTCTGAGCACCAAAATTTTCAGGTTGAAAAACCTATGTGAACCCTTTAGCCACGAACCAAGCCAAACATTACAAACTTTTATTTGAAACTAAAAAAATTTTAAGAATCCCATGAACCATTGCAAGTGACATCGGCCTAAATTAATTAAAATTGCTAGATAAATGTAAAACTGTTAATTTAAAGTTGTTTATTATATCTGTTGAATCTATATAAGTATATTGTCAGAAGCATATACAATCTTTTATTGTCAATCTATTGTAGGTCTATTGTAAATATCCATATGGAGGAAATTACATTTTACTTCTGGAACCTGACTGTTGCACTCTATAAAAATAATGCTGAGGACAAATAAAATATACATAGTTGCTGGTAGCCATTGACTTTCATAGTATGGGAAAGAAAATACTAGAAGTCAATGGCTACCAGCAACTGTTTGGTTACCAACTCTCTTCAAAATAAAATTCATTAAAAAAAATACAGTTAATGATGACCACCTTTACATTTTGGGGTGAACTACCCCTTTAAGTCAAAAACAGTTCAACTTTTCAAAGCACATCTTCAGACCTCTGCGTTCGATCCGCTTTCACTGCATCTAACTGTTTTTGATTGAGAGAACGCGGTCTGTGTGAACGGCTCTTAAGGCCTCAGGGTGGTTCTATTCATGCAGCAGCTGCAAAACAGCTGCCCGATTCCCATCAAAATGCACAGTAAAAAAGGAACAAGAAATGTACTGTGCTAACTCCTCCCCCTCACCCCACACACACACACACACTCACACACTTATGTATGTTGGCCTGCAGTCAGGAAAAACAGCTATCGACCCTCTTAGACCGCACATCCAGAACAGCGTACAGACCTGAAGAACATTCCATGTGTTTCCAGAATGATAACGCTGTCATTAGGTGCACATCTGAATCTGCCGAGATGATCGCGATGATCTACCGTAACGTGTCCCGTGTGGAAAAGCTTGACTGCTCTGCACAGGAAGAAGAGATCTGTGTGGGTGTTGGGCCTTTTGTGTCTGGCTGAGGTGCATAATTATGTCTCCTTCACTGCACCCCTCTGACAGCCAGTATTTTAATGGCACTCAATAACAGAGGTGCTACTGCCTGAACTGACGATTAAACCACTGTGAGTGTTTGAGTCTGTGAGTGTGCTGATAAGGCCATGCAACAAAACTCTGTCCACAAATCTATAATATATATATATATAAATATATATGTGGATACAGATAGAGATATAAATAGATAGTAATACACTGAGATTTATGATAATTTTATACATTTAGAGGTGCTACAGGCAATTTGTTCAATCTGTTCAAAGGAATGAATCCAAGTTTTTCACTGACGAGATGATATCTGAGTGTGTTTAAATCTAGCATGGTCAGAATAGAAATAAATGAAGCCAAATGAGATGACTATATCCCATCAAGGAGATAAAAATCAATGTTGCCCTTTCATTTGTGCAACTTTAAAGGCACATTCAAGTCCCTCTGAGTTGCTATGGTTACGTAGACGGCAGGATGTTATTGCAAGAAAGCTGGTCTGAGCCTCTTGATCTTAGATAAGGTGTGATCGGCCACTAATCCAACTCTGGACCACTGCAGTTCTGTCATAGGAACGCAGATGCTGAGGAGCATCAGCTAACTGAGGAGTTTAGAACAGGCATGTGGTGTCATGTGGTTTAAGTAATGGGAAATATCAAGGTCAGCCTGTCATTATAGCAAAATGGGTGAAAAGTTTTTCAATGTTTATTTTGTGATAATGATACTACATTATTCCAATAGCTACATTAAATAAATTCACTATCAGTGAAAAGTTATATGATAATTTGATATTATTTTATTAGCTTATTTGTAGAGGCCCAAGGAATATGGTTATAATCCAAGAATAATTCAATATTCAAGACTAGGAGAACCCACACTGGTTAACCCATAATTTAATTTAATTTAATTTAATTTAATTTAATTTAATTTAATTTAATTTAATTTAATTTAATTTAATTTAATTTAATTTAATTTAATTTAATTTAATTTAATTTAATTTAATAATTTCATTTCATTTCATTTCATTTCATTTCATTTCATTTCATAAACCATTTTGAACACTAGACATTATTGTATTCTAAAACTAGAAACTATTCATTATTGAATTACTTTGAACTTTTAAATTTAATTTGAATTATTATTTATTTATTATTTAATAATTATTTTTTAATTATGTTGAAAAATATTGATTGTAAAAATACTGTCAGAATTAAAATGATATTAAAATTAAGTTAAATTAAATAAAGATAAATAATAAATATAACTAAATTAAAAATAATCAAATTAAATAATGATAAATAAAAATCATTTTTGAGTGAGCGTTTATTACATGAATTGTACAGGAAAAATCATCCCAATTACAGATGTGTGTGTTCCTGTGGCTCAGTGGTAAAGCATTGTGTTAGCAGCTCAAAAGGTTGTTGGCTCGGTTCTCAGGGAACACATGTTAGGTAAAAAATGTCAGCCTGAATGTGCACTGTAAGTCGCTTTGAATAAAAGCATCGGCTAAATGCATAAATAAGTGTAAATGTACAGATGGCAAGAGTGATGCATCGCCCTGGTTCTCTCAACAACTACCAGATTTTTGCATTGGCTTTTGGGGTATTTTAGAAAAATAAGCTAAGCGACTTTGTTTAGTTTGATTCTTACATGTTTACTTTTAAGATTTTTATTTTTTATGAGTTTTGAGGGGTAAATAAGCTTTGTGAGAAGTAAAAAACTACATGTAGGCAGTATTACTAACAGATTTTATGTTGTGGAATAAAGTTTAAAAAAAAAAAAAAAAAAAAAAAATATATATATATATATAAATACCTTGAGCTTGTGTTAACCAATTTAACCCAAAACCCATATATATATATATATAAACCTCACTGACTTCAATGCGATGGAACTAGAAGTGCTAAAATGCTAAGGTTTTGGCCTACAAAAAAACATTATCCCTGCAGCCTATATGATTGTGCCAATCAGATTACAGTTATGCAAAACAAAATAGATATAAAATCTAAACTCTAACTACCACAACTATTCTAAAATTAATTACAGCTAATTCGTTTTTAAATATAACATATTTGAATGTACTGTACAATTTCTGACCAAACCTAAAAATGACATACCTGAACTTAAAGGCTTGGATTTCACAAGCTCTTTGGATTACAGGCGCAACTGCG
>NC_056608.1:18522064-18667064 GCF_018340385.1 Cyprinus carpio
GCTATGATTTAAACTATGATCGCTTTAACCTTTAATGCCGTTTTGAATTATACATTTTAATACAGAAATAAATACATTCATTTTGAAATTAATTATACTAAGCCTACATATTTCAATTATGTTTATAAGCAGCTGAGGTGATTTTATCCTCCAAAGATAACGTAAGTTTATGTTTCTGTGCACACTGGAAGAGCATTTCATAATAAATATTCTTTCATTTTGTGTATAATGTGTAATATATTGTGCATTAAATGTAAATGTGTCAGAACGAATCCGTTGGGCATTTTTATAAGTAAAATAATAAAAGCCACATGTTACAAATACTTCAGAAAATCACGAATGTAACCCAAATATTTGCACAATAGAGGGATCTTAATACATGTCTGTATAAAAATATTAAATAATTTTTTTTAAATAGAAAATCAATATATTCAATAAATAGTGTTTAATTTTTAAAGGATATAAAGCAGGGTTTTTGCAGGAAAATTTACATGTGTGAATATGAAAATTTAACATTTCTGTTTTTTGCAGTCTAGAGTTGAACCTCATCAGAACACCGCTCTGAACGATCCGTTCACGAATCGTGCTGAATCATTTCGAGCAGTTCGCGAGTCAGCATCACTGAACTGAATCACTGAATTTGCATACTAGTATAAACCATTCTACTGTTACAATTCCTGAAACATACATATAAATGGCAAAAAAAAAGTAAGCGTAGTATGCTCTTTGCAATTCAACTAATGACTCATTGAACCGAGATTCGTCCCTTTGCGACAATATTTGGAGTGAACTGTGCTTTTAAATGCTTTTTTGTTTTATGAGCTGAATCGGCTGCAACACACTGAACTGGGATTTGTCAACTATGTTCTATTGAAAACATTTTTTACAGCATGTGGTCATGCATGCCGCGCAACAATAGCTGAATCAGTTGTTTTTTGAATCTGCTCTTTGAACTGTTCGAGAGAACCGATTCGCCGAAACGAGTCTGATCAGTGTAAGGGGAGGGAGATTCTTCTCTTCAGGGATTGGAAGGATGAATGCCACGTGCTCGTCTACAATCGCAAGCCCACATCACCAAAGTGCTTAACCCACTTCATTTTTTTAACTACTACTACTGCAGCGCCACGAAACATAAACAGGAGTGTCACTGCACTTTATAAAGGTATTTTCATGCGAAACATTTGATATTTGTGGTTTGGTCTGATTTGTTTTGACAGCGCACATCCGGGTGCTTGTGTACAGTGAACATGAACTGATGCAAGCAGCTGCACAATTTACAGTCTTTCTGATACAGTCCTCAAGTAGCTGCTGCTTTGCATAATGTAATTTCAGGCATTGTTAGTTTTTTGTAAATTCATGCTTAATGTTGACGTTTTAAAAGCGAACGCATGCTTTGTTATGCCACTTAAGAAATTACATGTCGAGGTCTGTTTCCTTAAACGTCTTGGTAACATACTAACCTAGTTGCTGTAGTTATCTGTACATATTTGTATTTTATTTTAATCACAGTATATGGTTTACACATTTTCTGTTAAACTTCCAGTAAGTCACATTAAACCGGCAAGGAAACAAATTAACAATCCCATGCAGTAAATCGTGACATTACATGTCAAATCTGGTCCACCTTCACCTGCTTTTATATGCATTTGCAAAAAAAAAAAAAAAAATAAATAATAATAATAAAAAATAATTTGTAAAATATTGCATTAAAAAATAACACATGCAGATTGTAAAGTACACTTGATGTTGCAGTGTACTGATAGTTATAGTGTCCTCTACATTTTGAAGTCATTTTGTTTGCGAGAAATTACTTGTTAAGGATTTGTGGAAACTTTTGTTGATTTAAGACTGAACTAAACTGGTTATAAGTAGCTCAGACTCTCAGGAGTCCATTTCTCACTTTCACTAGTCAAGATTATTTATCAAGGCCTTGGTCTGTTTTTTTTTTTTTCCTGATATCCAAACATCTGTTTGCATAGCTGGCCTCACTGTAAGTTGAGTGGTTTTGACTTTCTTATCATAGCATTTTGAAATAAGATGCTTTGTTTGATGAGAAACCAGTTAGTAGTAAAAAGACACTAATGAAGAGAGCATTTTAATCACCTTTTGGACTGACACCTTAAATAACAAAAATTCACCATTTGTGAATCAAAAATTGCATTTAGTTTGTGCCAAACATTCAGACTACTTTAGTCTCCTCAGAATATGATTTTCATTCGGAATGTCACATTTGTTTTGTTCTGTCTTAGCATAATCTATTCTCTGTAGACTGGAACTGGAAATGATCAGTGCATGTTTCTGTTGTTTTTCATTTAGGCTCTTTGGAAGGAGAGAGAGAACCATGGAAGCTCTGAAGGGCTTTGATATCGACGCCCCACGCTGGGATCAATCCACGTTCATGGGCCGTCTCAAACACTTTTTCAACATCACTGACTGTCGCACTGTTCTGCTGCCTGACTCCAGACTAGATGAAGCCAAAGCTTTAGTGGAGAGCTGCAGGTGAGAAATGGATTGATTTGATGAGGTGATCTATCTCTCATCTTCCTGTTTCTTACTTTCTGTCACCCCCCCCCCAGAGCTGGCTCTGTTCCCCCTGGCACTACAGAGGAGCAGCTACACTATGCCAAGAAGCTGTATGACTCTGCATTTCATCCTGACACAGGTGACAGGATGAACCTGATCGGGAGAATGTCATTTCAGGTGCCTGGGGGTATGGCCATAACAGGGTTCATGCTTCAGTTTTACAGGTCAGTGCTGGAAATACAATTTTATTATTTCTAATATTTTTTATAATCATTTATAATATTTTTATAATATATTTCTAATATATAATTTTTATAGCAATATGTACTATATATTTGAACAATTAACCAGTTTTTCTTTATTTTTTTTTGTATGCTTGTGTAGGACAGTTCCTGCTGTAGTGTTCTGGCAGTGGGTTAACCAGTCTTTCAACGCTCTGGTCAACTACACCAATCGCAATGCTGCCTCCCCCATCACACCAAAGTAAGTTCCTGTGACTTCTTTCTTTGAACTTTACTCCCTTGCAAGATATTGTAGGTTTTCAGAGAGTATACCTCTTAAAATGTGACTGTCCCGTGATAGCTAGCGATTTATTAACAGATGTCTGGGAAGGAGCTTGAAATAACAGATAAGCTTCAGTAACAGTCAGATATGGGATTTGGTTGTGTTGTGTGTATCTCCTTTGCTCAGGCAGATTGGAGTAGCTTATGTGACTGCAACAAGCACAGCGCTGGCCACTGCGGTCGGGCTGAACCTCTACACAAAGGTATCACTCAGCCTCATATAAATAATTAAGGGGATGCTCTATGTCTACAGACTGGATCTGTGATATGCAGCTGATTACAATAGAAAATTTACAAACTGAAATATTGTACTATAAATTAGTGTGTAAAATCTTAAGTAAATTAGTTACTGTAATTTAATTACATTTCCCTTGAAAAAGTAAAAGTAAGGGAATACGCTTATTTTTTATTACTCTTATATATGTAATTGAACGTAATACTTAATAGACTGTAGAACATTTATATACAATACAATAGTGGATTTAACATCAAAATTTAAAGTCTAACCTTAAAATGCATGCTTTTATGTACCCTTCTCACTTTAAATACTTTGGTGAGTTAATAAGTAGTAACACTTTAGTGTCCAATGCTCACTTTTAACTAGTTGATAATTAGCATGAATATTACTGGGATATTGGCTGTTTATTATTACTTAAAAAAAAAAAAAACATATTAATGTCTTATTCTGCAAGACCTTATTCTAAATCCTTAATCCCACCCAACACTTAAACTTAACAAATACTTTACTCATTGGAGTATATTGAGGCAAATATCATAGTTAATAGTGACGAATTGGACTCTAATCTAAAGTGTGACCAGAATAATTTATGTAATTGTCTGTTATTTATTTGAAAGAATTAAAATAATCGTTTCATGTGTATCCTTGTATCATTAACTTGTCGAGGTTGATACAGGATTTAGAAAGTAATTAGTAATAAGTAATTCAATACTTTCTGGAGAGAGTAATTTGTACAGTAATCTAATTACACTGTTGAAGATGTAATTAGTAACTAGTAATGAATTACTTTTTTAGAGTAACTTCCCCAACACTGTGTAAAAATCATGTATAGTAATGTACTTACAGTGGGATTTCAGGATAAATTTTAAAATGCTTTACTGTTTTGAAACTACAGCCACAAATATTATTATATAGAAATTATATATTATGTGCATGAAATTACAAATTATATTTAATTGTATAGAATATCTAATAGTAAATATATATTTATCAAACACATCTATATACATACACAGGCAGTACAGTACATAGAACTTATAATAAAAACATACAAAACTAATTATATATAATAGACTATATATTATATATATAATAGATATTAAATAAATTTTACTTAGTAGCAAAACAGATCTTCATACAGTAGATTTGTATGAAAATTAAAGTTAAAGTAAGTTAAAGTCTTCTCTTTCTTTTGCCGTCATCAGTTCAGTTTGCCAGTCATATCTGCAGTGGTTATACATTATTCATGTGTTATTTAGCATCTTTAACCTTTGTCTTCTCAGAAAGCTCCTCCACTGGTGGCACGCTGGGTGCCATTCGCTGCTGTGGCCGCAGCTAACTGTGTGAACATTCCAATGATGAGACAACAGTGAGACCTCTTATATTTCCTAACATCTTTTATTTTGGCAGGTCTTACTCACTAGGTTCACATGCCTAGATATTAGTATACTCAGGTTTATTCTTTCTTATACAGGGAGATTTTGAATGGCATTGCTGTGACGGATGAAGATGGAAATCAACTGGGCCACTCAAGGGTGAGGAGCATTTATCTCACCTGATGAAACTAGTACAGCTCTGCTCTGAAGTCTACATTCTCCTTGCAGAATCTGTAAAATGTGTGTCAGTTTAGAAAATGATATCATAAAACATTTTATTTTTTATTTAGTACTGCCCTGAAGAAACTGCTTATATTCCATATGAAAAATTAATAACAGAAATTTAACACCTACGTAATGTTAATTTTTGCATCACATCCTTGTATATCTTATATTTGATCTAAGATATCTATTATTGATATAACAATTTATTGTAATTTACATTTCATATATATACCCGAGTATGTTACCTTTTTTAGTTATCAGTTTAATGATAAGATGCCTTTTTACACTATAAACATTCTCTGTTCTAAAGTTATACTGTCTGTGTTTGTAATAGAAAGCAGCTGTCAAGGGCATCACACAGGTGGTCATCTCTCGAGTTACCATGGCAGCGCCAGGCATGAGTAAGTGCAAAGAGTTTGGCCGGAGTTATCAGATCTCAGTGCTAAAATAAAGCAGCCCTCACTTCACCCACCAGTCAATGCTGAATCCTGATCCGCTTTCTTTGTTCTTTCCAGTCATACTGCCCATTATTATGCAGAGGCTTGAAAAATACAGATTCATGCAGGTGAGCATGATGTTGTTTTGCATCCAAGGAGCACGCAATGGAAAGGAGAAGTGATAAAATAGCCATTTTATGATCTGCAGGTGTTTCTGTTATAAATTCACTCTCTCTCAGACCTGAAAGCTGACATCTGTTGAGTCATTCGCATATAACAGTCAGTTATCATCATTGCATACAGGTTTCAAATGGTTTTAACAATTGTAATTGATTTTAGCTAATGGTTTAACATGCTTTGTGTATCATAATAATGTTTTCAATTACAATTAATATTAAAAGTCTTACAAAGATAATCTTATTTTTTATTGTTCATTATATTATATTAGGATTCCTTTGTCTGTAAAGGCTGTAAACCCCTTGCTGTATGTGTATGGTTTTATATTAAACATATTTGCATTTGTTTGTTTCTTCCAATCTGTTGCAGAAAATCACATTTCTTCATGGGCCACTGCAAGTCATGATGGTTGGCGTATTGTAAGTAATCACATTTCTTATGTAAATAGCAAGGACTGATATGCCAAATATATGAGATCTTGTTTCAGTAGAAGAAATGACAACATGCCCTTCTCTGTTTCACAGTCTGATCTTCATGGTGCCTGCAGCATGTTCACTGTTTCCTCAGAGATGGTAAAGATTGCATATATTGTATATGCCATTTAATATCTTTTTTTTTAAAGGATATTGTCTTTTCAAAGGAATAGTTCACTCAAAAATGAAAAAATGTAGAAAATGTACTCACCCTCAGGCCATTCAAGATGTAGATAAGTTGGTTTCTTTGTTGAAATCTAGCATTACATCACTTATTCACCAATGGATCCTCTGCAGTGAATGGGTGCCGTCAGAATGAGAGTTCAAACAGCTGATAAAAACATCACAATAATCCACACAACTCCATTTAATCAGTTAACATCTTATGAAGTGAAATCCGCATGTTTGTAAAAACCCAATTTTTAACTTCAAACTGTGGATTATTGTTACATTTTTATCAGCTGTTTGAACTCTCATTCTGACGGCACCCATTCACTGCAGAGGATCCACTGGTGAGCAATTGATGCAGAGCAAAAATTCTCCAAATTTGTTTAAGTAAAGAAACATACACATCTACAGTTTTAAAGGGTTAGGTCACCCAAAAATAAAAATTTGCCTGTGTTTTACTCAACCTCAACAACTGCTTCCGTGTAAGACAGGTAGCGTAAGTGATAGAAAAGTGTTTATTACGTTTGAAATATGGATATTCTTCTTACTAAAACGAATGGATTCGCTACAGGAGGCCTTTATTCACTCCCCGGAGCCGTGTGAGGCAAGTTTTATTATGGGTGTGCGCACTTAATTTAACGTGTTTTGGACTGTTGAACAGAAACGCCCGCCCACTGCAATGATAGAGCTTAGAAGTACCAGGACAATTTTTAATACAACTCCGATTAGATTCATCTGAAAGAAGAAAGTCATATACACCTAGGATGGCTCAAGGGTGAGTAAATAACAGGCTAATTTTCATTTTTGGGTGAACTAATGCTTTAATAACCCGTAGTGACTAGAGCAAATATGGCATATTTTGATTAGGGCATTTATCTTATTCATGCTACTTTTTGCAGCTGCTTCTTCCATTATCTCTCTTTAAAATGCTTCATTCCGATGTTTTCATGATAACTGTGGTCTCTGAGCCATACCAAACTAATCATTTGCACTTTGATTTGCAGTTCTATGGCTGTATCCAAACTGGAACCTGAGCTCAGGGAGTCCATCATTTCTCAGTATGGGGACTGTGTCAGTTATGTCTACTTCAACAAGGGACTGTGAGTGCTGGAGAATCACAGACTGGATGCACGAGTCATCGGCCAATTAGAAGCGCTTTTTGACAATTTTTGCTAAAGAAGTTGCTAAAAAGAAGCTTTTAGATTTTAGGTTTTGTTTCATAACCCAGAAAGAAGGTTTTTATGCACAAAAGCATAATTTATGAGAATTTTTTTTTACATTTGGCCCTGACTGCTGCAAAGAATCAGTTTGATTTGTGAATCAAAATTCTCTGTAAAATAAATTTTACAGAGAATTTATAGACATTGGATAAACCTGGTCCAGTTGCCCTGTCATCCCTTCCTGTTGTATATGATCTACCCTGAATAATCGGGAACAGATTATAAAGTCTTAAAATTCTGTTTCCCTTTGATGCCAAACACCGTCATTTACCACATACATCTCTCAGGAAGAGTTTATTTTAAAGGTTTAATGCTTTAATAGCCTCTAAAGCCATCAGTGAAATCATTTTATCAGGTTTTTCTTAATATGTCAGACATTTAGGTTTGGAATATACAGTCAGATCATAAGTGTTTACATTTGAAATACCAGTTACAAGCATAAAGTTCGGGAAAGTACAGTCTAATAAATCTCAGTTTGAAACAGTATTTCACGGTTACCGAGTGTGCCTTAAAAAACATTCATGGCGCACGTTGGGTCCACAGACAGCCCTAACTGTGAACTATCTGAGTTATGTACTTGTTTTCATCATTACAAGATGATGAAATAAACAGACAGCTGTCTAAATAAACCCCTGGTCTGTGATAACTCATGGGAGTTGAACCGAAGTGGACCTTTTGTTTATTTTATCTACAACTGTGCACTTGATATTCATTCCTGCCACTTGAGGGCAGTATCTGATCATTAAAGTTTTGCGAAGGTAAATATGCAGCACTTCTGTCAAATATTTACACTGATGGGATAAAATATAATATAAAGCCACCAGAGCCCACTTTTTAATGGGCAATCGGAAATTAATGAATGGATACATGAATGTATGTGTGTGTGTGTGTATGCTGAAATATACACAGAAGATTACTTGCAGAAATATACCTATATAAAATACTAATGGGACGAGCTGATGTAGTTTAATGTTTTATTTGGTAATACTGTATATTTATCGGTCAAGTGAACATCCACATGGGAATTACACAAAGCATCAAAGACATGCATAGTCTGGTTCTTCTACCACAACTTCTATCATGTGGTTCAGACACTAGATCTCACATTCCTGCTCTTTTCAGCAAATCATAAAAGAGAAAGACAAAGACTGGTAAAAATAACACAATGATCATATAAATCAAAGGTAATAACACATTAAAAAAGTAGAAACGTGGAAACAAAATCATTTAACTTACGCCATTAAAGTTCAATAACAATACATACAAAGCAGTTTAAGTAGTTATAGCTCGATGCATATTAAACATTAACCTTGTAGATTTATATAGACTATTCGTAAGAGTTCAAGCTCGTTTATGACAACGCTTCTGGTATGCAGAAATATGTGAGGATATTGAAACAAAAATCTTAATTTAAATCACACTTGAGCAAAAAAAAAAAAAAAAAAAGCTTCGTACATTTATGCTGGAACACTGATAGCCAAAATAGAAAGGCATGAATCGAACGATTACCCATAAGAATGCTCCCTTTGTCGATACAAATGATTTTGGTGTTGATTTTATACAGTGATTGTGATGCATTATATCGTTCAAATCGATCAACACTGTTATTGTTGCTTTCGTCAGTTCAATTTCAGTCTGTCTTCTCCCTCTTTCTCTCAATCAATATGACCACATCGGACCACATGGTTCCCCCTATCGAAGCGCCTAGCAACTAGTATTCTAACGCCTCACCCTCAGTCAATCACGTGACTTGGCAACGCCCAATCAGGGGTTACAGCTGCAACAACCCAACTCTGTGCCTTCCTCTCAAGCTGCCAATAAACTCCTGAGTTTATGGACATCACAGGAGGAAGGAACCTCACTTATTGTTTCCTCTTTCTCAGTGCATGCTATAGGCCTGTGTCTTTGCATGCCAATCCAATCAGCCTTGTTTTACTCTAGGGCAAAACGAAGGGTCTTCCCATTACCATGGCAACTAAAGTCTTACATACCTCTTTGGGTACATAATCAAATAAGAACAATACGGAAGATAAAACAGCTCACTATGACCTTAGATAACTGATGCTGTAATTCTTAAAGATGAAGCATTTGCAAATCAGTAACAAAAGCATTGTAAATGAGAATTACAAAAAAGAGGAGACAGACCTCTTGGTTTTGTCTTTAAAAAGTGCAACAAGTTCAAATAGTATCATCACTGAACTATTAACGGAGGAATAAATGCATAAATCGGACTTGGCGTTTGAGACAAGGTTCAGAAAAGTAAACAGACATATTGACAAAACAAATTAGGGATGTTCAATTCGTAAATGTGCATAAAAATCGAATTTGAGAGGACTTTATAACTAATTATGAACTGTTGTCAGAATAATAGATGCCTGCATTGTTATTCCTTCATTTTTCGTATATGCGAAGGATACGCCATGAAGCAATGATGAAAAACAGTGGAAGTGAAATGAAGAACAGCTTTATATACAACAGCTCAACATTCTGAAATTTGGTCATCAGCACAATTTTGTATCTGTCACAAATTCATGCCTAGCAACATTGACTTTGGTCTTTAATTTTCCTTTTTTTTCCCCAAATCCCAGCTGTCTTAAGTTCTTTCCAGGTCCCTGCACATCTTTGAACTATCTGGGAAGTCCTGCCTCACCATTTATCTGAATGGACCAATTGGCATGGCTTTGGGAAATTACACTACCTTCAAAAGTAATACTTTCAATAACCACCCCGTGTGGGTTTAGGCCAGAATACCAGAAACTGAAAAAGCGAAATGAGCTGAGAGACTGCAGTTTTGGGAGATTGTAGAGATCATTCAGTCTTTATGCAGAGAGAAATCTAAGCGCTGTTTTGGGGGGCAGAAAGTGCTCTCGTTTTAAAGATCATCCCCCACATGATGGGGAGTGTTTTCAGGGTGCCAGCCTTAGGTGGGGTCGTTACTTTCGCTCCATTCTGTTTCTTGTTGCGATATCTAATGAAGACTGTACACTAATCTAGCCTTGAGACGTTTCAATTTTAATTTGGTAGAGTTTTGTCTTTATGTCGATATTAACTTACACCTTATCTATGATATTTGTAAGAATCTCAGATTGGGTGATGGAGAGGGCGAGAGATACTTTAAGGGTCTTCCACATCCAGAAATTCTTTCTTGGGTGGCGCGGCTCCACGGTACCAGGCACAGGAGCCGTCTCCTCTCTTGATGCAGGCATAGTGGTCTGACTGGCGGCCATGAATTATCTTCTCCGTCACCCAATCTGTCCACAGACACTCCTCTGGGGCGCTGATCTCGCATGGGAAGGTCGCACAGCGTGTGATCTAGGTACAGCAAAAACAATGTTTGTTAACGTGTGACAATGATACCTGTACTTTTTTATTATTAAATATTAGCTAGGTAGATGCTTACTGACTTAAATTAAAACAGTCCACCTCAAAGTCTCTATAAGTGTGTTTTTGAATACTTCTGCTCTATTGAACACAATTTAGTAGGATAAATAGTGCAAGTAGTTTGTTAACAATTAAAAATGCAGCAAAATATTCTACAAGTACCAAACCAAATGATGGACCTTTTCAAATGCAAAAACAACGTTATGCACTTTATGAGGAGTTTAAGGTTTATAGGCCTGATGGATGGATGGATAGAAAGACACCAGATAGATAGATAGATAGATAGATAGATAGATAGACAGACAGACAGACAGACAGACAGAGATAGATAGATAGATAGATAGATAGATAGATAGATAGATAGATAGATAGATAGATAGATAGATAGATAGATGTGTGGATGGATGATTTGGACGAATGCATAGATAGAAGTATGAATAGACAGAAAATTTCACAGATGGATGGATGGATGGGTGGATAGATAGAGATGTAAAAATGCATTGATAGAAGTATTAATAGACAGATAGATGATTGGATGGTTGGATAGATAGATAGATAGATAGATAGATAGATAGATAGATAGATGGGGTGGATGGATGGATGAATAGACATACAGTATAGAAGAATGGATGGAAAAAAGAAAGAAAGTAACTGCCCATTCTTCAAATTCTCAATTTTGCACAACCCAGGTTGACAGCATGTTCCACAGTAATGATTATTATATGGCCACAGGAGAAATATACAGTACTCGCCTTGCAGTCACAACCCATCTCGTAGCGCTGAATGAGGCTCTTCTTCTGGGTGGCACTCATGGATTCCCAGGGCATGATGAGATCACACAGAGTCACGTGCATCTTGCCATTGGCCTCCCCCTTGCCTGAAAACACAATGTGCAGACAAAACAATCTGAACCATCTGTGAACATCTGATAGTCACGGGCATAGCATGGTCCAACAGACAAAATAACAGCACACGAGAACACGATAACAAGTCTCCACGTTTAAAAACCGAACCCTTCTGTTAGTCATCTATTGTTCTGCATTATGACTGAACCACATTAAGGAGGTCACTGCAAAGTCAAAGCGCAAATTTGGGGAAAAACACTACATGCCAAAGCTTGTGAACCCTGATGGTGGAGAATAGGAGTAGCTAACCACAATTTGGGACTTCGCAAAATGGGAGGGAACATACAAATACAAAGACATAAACAACCTCAAGATGGTTTCTATTTTTGCCCACAGCGAAGGTTTCTGAATGTCTGCTCTGCTTACAATCTGAAACCTGGGTAGTTTCTAGTCAGTGTGGAGAAGGAAATGTGTGCCCCAAAAACACAACCTCAGCAGTTACTCCGCACTACAGGATCAGCTCTCTCATTATTTTACCTCCCCTCCTCCTCTAAAACTTAGGCTTTAAAGGCAATTGCTACCCTCCACAGACCTCTGCCTTGTCAACTCTGTAATTTGGGCTCTGCAGGAATGATCTGAGATGGGGAAACCAGAAGTTGTCTGTGTTCATCTTTTGACGTTCTTTTATGTTCTGTGTTTTTTCCCTTCAGAGTTGCCTGCTCAGCAAGTTCATTAGAGAGAAGAGAAGAGTATTGAAACAAACCAGTAAATTCAGCACATTGTACATCAATAAGTCACGCTTTGTAAACATCTGTCCTGTCTGAAAACGGATTGCCTTGAGTGAAGCATGTGCCAACTGGCAAGCGCTTTGCTGTGAAGGCAGTAACCAATAGCATTGTGTGGTTAGACTGTACAGTTATTTGACCAAAAACAACATCTGTAGTGAAATGACAATCTTTTACCTGAGATGAGGTACTCCTTCTTGCCGTTAGTGTCCAAATTCGTCACTCCGCACACTGCAGACGAGGGTGCGGTGAAGACCACGTCGATGTGGCGATCCGGGCCTTTGAACATCTGTTAGAGGACAAAAAAAATCTTGTTTTATTCACTGCAAGACATTTTCATTGTAGGTTAGATTTGAATAACAGCTGTCATATTCATCCCTCACCTTGATCTGCTTAATCTCATATTGGATCCGCTTGATAGGGTTCCCATAAATATCATTCCCAGAATCCACTTCTTTTTTTCCAACCACTTTGGCCCTGATTACTGCAGAGAAAAGATTAAGAAAAATGTTAATTTCATGAACTAACTGCCAAAAAATTTAAACTAATAGACTATTTGATAAAAAAGTATACTCTTCATATGGTTTTAGTATTAGTATTCATTTAGTATTAGTTTTAGTATTAATTGAACTAGCTGTATTTCATATACCTTTCTATTATGGTAAATTCACTTAAATCAAGGCCACCTCACATGCCGCCTGTATTCAGTGGTGTTGTGCAGACTTCGGTGCATTGGATTATGCCGGAACACTCCCTGACTATCCAGCGAGCGGCGGCGTCTTTCAGGCTGGGGACTACACGTGCCCGAGGGCATTTCTGAGGATGCTCGGCCTCATGGTGGCTGCCTCCTTGGTTATTGCCCTGGGCCTGCTTCACATGCGGCCCCTTCAACTTTGGATGAAAGACTGCATTCCATCCCATGCCTGGTGCCTGGGCCACTTTTTTGTCAAGGTAACCTATTGCTGCATCAAAGCTGTGGCTCCTTGGAAAAATTATCACCTGTATCAGTCAGGCATGCAGTTGGGAACGACCTTCAGAAGGAAGGTGGTCACGACAGATGCCTCTGGCTCAGGCTGGGTCACTCTGTACGAGGGCAACCCGGTGTATGGCTCATGGTCGACCCACAAGCGACGCCACATTTCAACTGCCTCGAAATGATGGCGGTTTGTATAGCCCTGAAAACCTGATATGTTGTAACTATATATATACCCAAGCAGATATGATGTCAAGGGACAATGTAACTCCAGGGAAATGGAGGCTACATCCCCAGATGGTTCAGATGATCCGGTCAGTTTTCGGAAGGGCAGAGGTCGACCTCTTTGTCTCCGAAGACAACTATCACTGCTCAATCTATCTTCGAGACAGCGGGATGCTCTGGCCCATGATTGGCCCAACACCAGCCTGTACGCCTTCCCTCAGATCGCCCTGCTATGCCAGGTTATGTCCTCAAGTGGTCAGTCTTCTAGGTGCTAACCTTTTTGCAAGAGCTGCTGGATAATGGGTGCACCCCTTCCGCGCTCAAAGTCTATGTGGCAGCCGTAGCGGCAAATCATTCTCTCGAGGCTGGTCGGACAATTGGCAGAAACGACTTGGTCGTTAAGTTTCTTAGGGGCACTTGGTGGTTCAACCCTCCTCACCCTAAGACGGTGCCATTATGAGACTTGTCTATATTCCTGAGAGCTCTCAAGAATTCCCCTTTGAGCCGCTTCAAACATAGCCGTAGGCTCGGACAGCGATGCAGAAGTATAAATGACAACTGATGCATAGCCTATGGCGTAGAGGCTACGGCGTAGGTCCAACGCAGAAGTATTAATCAGCCTTTATCTCAAGTAGACCTAAGAATGTTCCCGGGTCTCTTTGTGCCTCAGGCTTATGGAGCCCTCGCTGAGTGTTCCTGGGCTGAGCTCACGGTGCAGGCTAAGTTCTGCATCTGCTTATAGCACGGCGCTACTGGATATGTTCCCCAACCAGTCGTCAGTGACAATAAAACAGGAGTTACCTTTCGATAGGGAACCCTCCGGTTACTCACGTAACCTTGGTTCCCTGAGATAAGGGAACGAGTGTTGCATAACTGGCCTAGCTATAGTTGCACACGAATCAATGGCTATCACTTCAGTCGTTGATTCTGATGAAATGGCGCTCCGGGCCGACTTTGGTTTGTGCAACTACACAAATGTTAACAAATCAGGCTTCAGTAACAGAGTAAACAGGAGTTCCCCCAAACAGTTGTCAATGACGACACAATGCTTGTTCCTTTATCTCAGGGAACCGAGGTTACGTGAGTATCCGGAGCATTCCCATACCTTGCACAAGACTAAATTGGTTGAGTAAATGTTGTATTTAAGTGTTATTTAAATTGTTTTTAACAAGATGAGAAATTGGAGTTGTTTTGGAATATAGAAAAGTTTCTGTTATGTTGTGTTATCATTGTGGTGAGCTTGCACTTAGTAAAAATTGCGTTTAGCATTCTTACATTGGGGTTTTAGCTACACTTTAGTGATTCAGTTAGTTAATTAGTTTGACATGTCATTTTATTGTTTTACTCAATTTAGTTATGTTTCCATTCCCGTTTCAGTTTACAGTTTAATTCAATGTTAAGAAAACCCATTTCCAGAGTTTAAAAACCACTGTCAACAACTAAATTAAGTTCAGCCAAAGAATTATTTTTTGAGTGTGGAATCTTCTTAATGTTTTTCCACCACTACTTGGACTCAGTTAAATATACAAGCTACAGCACAAGGCCTGCAAAGATTCTGTCACGTCATCATAAAAAGATGAAAAGGCACATGACTTGTACCGTACTTTTCTCCACGCCACCTCTCATCTGAGGCCTTGTCTAAACACCAGCGAGAGGTCTCTCTCATAAAAAGAGAGTCATGCCCCAAAGCCAAATCCCATTTCCTGCAAGTTGAGCATTTGCAGCTGTCCAGCATTTCTTTAGCTCTCTTTGTCAGGTCAGCCAACATGCGGCAGAGACGCCTCCTCTAGAGAAGCTGACACATGACAACCTTGCGCTGACTCATTCATTCTCTTGCCTTTTATACTCTCCCTTATTTTCCTAAATCATTTTTAAATGGCTGTTTTTCTTTTCACTGAAGTACTGCATGGAAACATAGAATTGAACTTAAGGGGATGAAAAGAAGCCTCTCTATCACACAACAAAACAACACATAACCCTCTCCCTCCCCAAAACTATAATTTTGAGATGTTTTGTTCTTATTGTGATTTTTTACATTTTGAGAGGAGTGTAAAGATGTGCAAACCTTCTAATATAAACTGTGTATCACATTTATACAAACTCTGCTGCTTAATTTAGCAGAGCAGAACTCAAACAATGATTTCATGCTTTGTTGTTTGTATTAAGCTTTACTTTTATTTTACAGTGTTTTCATCTGACAAATGGACATAAGTATTTTAAGATCTACAGATAAATTGTAAATATAAAGATCTACAATAATTAATTTCTGTCATTGATGAAGTTAAGCAAAATAAGTTATGGATTGACAAGGAAAAAGCTAGATGGAAAGTTGAGAATAAGTCAAAGGCCATATGAGATTTTTTGACAAAATCCTTAGTCAAAGGGTCCAAAACAACACTAAACCCCATTATATGGACAAAAAACAACAGTTATCAAAATGTCTTCTTCTGTGTTCCACAAAAGACAGGTTTGAAAGTTATCGACAGAATTTTCATTTTTGGGGGAACTATTCCTTTACGCAAGTCCAAAAAAAACATAAGTATATGCATTACATTATATGTAAAGTATAGTGTATAGCGTCAAAGCCATTATTGCAAAATCAGCGTGATCAGGTCATTCTGTAGGGGTGTATTTTGCAATAATGACCAGAAGAACATGCATTTTCCTATGGTTGCTTACAAAACAAGTAAACAAATAGACATGAAATATTGATATTAATAAGTATATCAGTAAAATACAATGGTCACATGATGGGACAATGGTTAGTTATACAGTTTAGTCGTCATAATACAAAAATATTTGACTATAGAATGTTGTGATTGACCAATCAGAATCAAGTATTCCAGAGAGTTGTGTAATATAATAAACTATAAAACCAAGTGGCATTAATATTAATTAATATAGCACATATGTAGACTAATATAGCACATACATAGAAGTTTGTTTGGATTTTAACATTCTGTTCAATCATTTATACACTTTCTAGCTGTCAAATGCTATTGGAAATTATTGTATATTCATAAATCATTTATGTAAGTGTTGTGTTAATATTCATAATTATGAATTCTATTAGATCAATCAATATATGAATCACATCACACTTCACCACTGTGCTGTGAAATGAAGTACTGCTTATGAGTTATCACTGTAAAATGGAGTTGTTTACCTGTTGGTCTTGTCTACATTTGCCTAGTAAACCAATGAGGAAACAATTACAGGCTAATGTCACCCTCAAGGCTAAACTTGTCTCAGTAAATGGGTGGATCTTGTCGCTGCTTGGCATACTGTTTGCTAAAATGTCCAGATATATACTGGAAGTGACACTTTTTGCAACTTATTAACCTAAAAATAACCAGTCCTTCCTATGTCCACAGTATACTCAGCCATTTGGTGACCTAAATGAGGAGCAGTGTCAATATGCAACATTTATTTGTGTTGGCAGTGCCTCTGGCAAGAACAAGAAAGGGGAACAGATATTTTAAGTTTCTGGGCTATTTCATGGGAATGTCAGATGCGTACTGCACAAAGTGAACCAACTTCACAGCACCAATGACAAAGTTTTGCTGTCCTTTATTTAAGCATTGTCTGCTGCAGTTTATCCCAACTTGTTTGTACAGTACATTAAAGGGATACATCAGAATAGTCCATCTGCCATCAGTGGTTCAACCATAACGTTATCAAGCAACGAGAATACTTTTTGTACACAAAGAAAACAAAAATAACGGCTTTATTCAACAATTCCTCTCCTCTGTGTCTCTCCATATCAGCTTAGTGCCAGTTTGGCAATTCTGAGCATTTTTGTTTTCTTCGGTTGAACCACTGATGGCAGATCTATTCTTACGATGCTTTTCATACTTTCCTGGACCTTGACACTGTTATTTATTTGGCAGTCTATGGGACAGTCTCAAGCGTCCCTGTTTTCATCCAAAATATCTTAAATTGTGTTCCGAAGACGATCAAAGCTTTTACGGGTTTGGAACAACATAGGGGTATGTGATTAATGCCAAAATTTTCATTTTGCGATGGAGTAACCCTTTAAGTAATCCCAGTACAATTCCAAACCCATATATAATCTGTGTTTTGTAATGTAATCTGTATTTTCTTTTGTTCACAGCTTTCTTGGACGAGGATATGACACACAACATTGTACATCTGCCTAATTTGACTGGCTTTTACCAACCCTGCTGGAAAGACCAGCTTAGACCAGTATGAACTGGCTGTTTTGCAGGTTAGTGCAGGTTTGGTGCTGGTCTGGCTGGTGGGCAAACATAATCATGATGTTGTTTACCATTGAAACTCACTAGTTAAGTCAGTCTTGTTGATTAAGCATGGTGTGGATGCAAATCAGAACATATGCTGATCTTTTTAGAAGTGACTGATGACATTTTATTTTTTTATTTTTTTTTATTTATGCATTTTAAATGTTTGACAAATTTCTATCCTACCATTCAAAAGTTTCGGGTCATTTAGATTTTTTTTTTTGGAAAGAAATTAATACTTTTATTTAGCATGAATGCATTTAATTGATCAAAAGTGAGAATAAAGATTTACATAAAAAGTATTTCACTTTAAATTCTATTTCGAAAACATGCTATTATTTTGATCTTTCTATTCATTAGAGAATCCTTTAAAAAACACAGTTTTAACAAAAACATTAAGCAGCACAACTGTTTTCAAAATTGATAATAGTAAGAAATGTTTCTTGAGCAGCAAATCAGGATATTAGAATGATTTCTGAAGGATTATGTGACACTAAAGACTGGAGTAATCACTGCTGAAAATTCAGCTTTTCCATTACAGGAATAAATTACATTTTAAAATAAATTAAAATAGAAAACATTTATTTGAAATTGTAATAATATTTCACAATACTACTGTTTTTGCTGTATTTTTGATAAAATAAATGCAGCTTAGGGAAGCATAAGTCTTCTTTCATAAACATTCAAAACTCTTACTCGTAACCCCAAACTTTTGAACGCTAGTTTACATTTTTTGAATTTGGAATAAATGTGAACTTTCATTTCATTCAATTCATTTACATATATAAACTAAATTTTCACCAAAAAAATTTAAACACTACAGCAGCTACGTTCACTTTGGCATTAACAACAAATATTATACATAGTAGAGTTAAGGATATTTACTATTATACACAGCAGAGTTAAATAAATCCTGTTGTAAATATTTGGAAAAATATACATTTGTTCACGGTATTGTCGGTTAAGTTGATTGGACGTATGGACCTAACATCAGCAACAAGATACAGTAGAAAAGTAAGCATTTTCTTCACCCTTTTAAAAGATAGAGCCTTTTTCTGCATCTCCTTTAGAACATATGCGAGTCGTCGACCCATTTTTGAGCAAATGACATTCCTACTCCTGATCAGTGATCAGAGAGCATATGAATGTCTGAAAGCTGTCTCGTCGATTGAACCCAGAAAAAACAAGAACATCTCTAAAAAAGGAAAAGATTTACTGCGCACAGTCTCATGTTAATCAACTGCAGATGAAAATAAATCAAGACAACTTATCAAGTAGGCCTTCATCAGCAGCAGCTGTCTTCCGGCTTCCAATTACAGCTGCTGAAGTTACGACCTACCCACACCTCTTATGTTTGAGTCAGAAAAACATATTCAAAAACTGACCTGAGGTCAGTTTGAAGAAGTCTTAATATTACCATATTAGCCGGGCTGCTCCTCTTTAACCCCACCCTGTCCTTTCATAAACAGGCAGTCTTTGCGCAGCATCGATTTACTCTGCCAGCTGTTTGGATCGGCTGTGTATTTTGTTAGGACAGCTTGTTTTAATCGAGGTATGCTCAGGAACATTTCTGCAAAACTACTTAAGCAAACGCCGCAATGAAAAGGAGATACAAATGGAGCACAGTTTATGAGACAAACTGGATTTTACAAGTTGAATTAGACTCACTACTTAAACTCTCAGGGCTTATTGAAGCTAAAGGATAGTTCACGCAAAATTGAAAATTTCCTCACCCTCGTGTCATTACAAAACTTTGTCTTTATTTCTTCTACAGAACATGAAAGGAAACGTTTTGAAGGATGTTACCGCTGCTCTCTTCCATATAATTAAAGTGGATAGGGACCAGGGGCTGTCAAGCTCCAAAAAAGCATGATAAAAACATCATAATGTGAAAATATTGCTTGACCACAGTGGTCACCATTCACGGAAAATCAAACGTGTTTCTAAAGACATTAGGGTGAGTAAATGACAGAACTATTCCTTCAAATGTGAGGATGAAAAATAGATGAATGATATCACAGGAGAGTCAGAGAGAAATGGAAAAACAAAATGTAACGGTTGCAAATTTTGAGCCACTTGCTCACCATGGAAAATATGAGCCTGGGGATATAGGATGCAGGAACATAAAATAACTAGAAAAAGGAAAACACACGCACACGTATGCACACTCACAGCCATTATTATACACCCATGGGCTCACTTTAGGGGCTGGAAAAGACGCAAATATGAAGGGTTCACTGCTCTTAAAGTTAACGATAGCCCCCCCCCCCCCTCCTCCTATCCAAGTTGCATGCTTTTCTGTGTATGTCAAGCCTTTCTGGGTCCTGAGCTATAGGGCATGATAACACTATGCCAGAACTAAAGATCAATATAGTCTTTTCTAAAACCAATTTATTGTGCTTCCAGTGTTAATGTAGGTCAAGCTTCAACACAAGTTGTTTTGCACCTAAAATTCCAGATGCCTAATGCTAGGCTAAAAACGTTTTGAGGGCAGGATGCCTCACTTCTCATGTTGAAGTAATCAAGCAATTCTCCAAAGGATTTTGAGAGCATCCCGCAGTGAGGAGCAGAAACACAGTGGCTGCTCCATGACTCTATAGAGGTCACTCATTAGTCTGAGAGAGCGTTCTGTTACCAGGATCATGAAACTTGAGTAAATCCCAGGGATGATTTGGTCGACCCAGTAGAAAGTTTTAGCTGATTGGATGTTATATTTTTCACTAATTGTTTATTGGCTGTTTAAGTGGCACATGTAGAAGGGTCATCAAAGGAAAGTTCACCTTAAAATGAAAATTCTGTCATTATTCATCCTCATGTTATTCAAAACTGTACGACTTGCTTTCTTCTACAGAACACAAAAGAATATACCCTGTTCAGCTGATCTCTTCTCTGGATTTGCACAAACTGCATTGCAATCATTTTCCAAAATGTAATTATTGTGGAAAAATTACGAAGTCTGTAAACAGCCATTAACTGATGCTGCGTTTAAGTCCTCCTGGCACATTCGTACTCAAGGGGCTGACAAGTCGTAATTATGACATCATGTGCGTTCAAGTCAGTTTGGTTGGAACAAGATGATGAATAAAGAATGTGCATCATATAGGGATCTAACATTTTAACCACGATCCGGTTGAAAATCGATTCAAATATGTGACGATTTAAATTGGTTGAGATGCTAAACAGATCGCGATTCATTTAGTGGTAGGAGGTTATATCAATGTATGTCTGAGGGGAACTTACTGTCTTTAGAAAAGTTTAGATGGTATTTTTTCTTTTCATCTTGCCTCTGTATAATGCATATTAAAGTTCATACTGTAAGTGCAGCGCTGCTTTGTTTACAGCAGAAACCAAGGAAACGCTTTAAGCTCCACCTGCTGGCAGAGAGAGGATCTGTGTCTCATTCAGCTCGTCCACTGTTATATGCAGATATTTTTATGTATAGTTTCACAAAACTGAAGTCAAACCATTCTGTTTTTGATTCAAAATTTCGAAATTATACAATCTAATTTAGATTAAAAACTTCTCATGTTGCATGTGTGCAGCATCTTTGTTTGAATCATGATTAAAATGCAGTGGTTGCCTCTAATTTTAAATGGAAAGAGCACAGCCTTATTTTGTTTAGATGAAGATATTTATTTTATTTGTGTTATTTGCTTGATTTGGGGCTTGTTTTAAAATTTCAGTTTAGTTTTGATATGTACATTTAAATTTTGTTATTTAGTAGATGCTTTTATCCAAAGCGACTTACAAATGAGGACAACAGAAGCAATCAAAACCAGCAAAAGAGCAATAATATGCAAGTGCTATATTAGTATATTATTATAGTTATATTTAAGTTTTACAAAGAAATGTACAGCATTTTGTCCAAACAATAATAAAAGGACACATTTAATTCGTAATTTGTCTTAAATGTCATTTTGTCTAAAAAAATAAAATTGTGAATCAAAACGAATCGTGAAATCAAAATCGTGAATCGAATCGAATTGTGAGTTGAGTGAATTGTTACATCCCTAGCATCATAGTGTTTTTGCTTTTTCCTGTTTTTATTAAATTTATGATGTAAACTGAATCACAATATATTCTATGGTAATTATACAATAATATAATATTTTTATCCATTTTATCTGTTCTATTTTATCTGTAACTTGTATAGTTTTATTGTAAATTTACAAAAAATATTAATTTCAATGAATTTACCATCAATAAAGATGGTGCATATCTATAGTCTTTGGCTGCGTCCATTGCATCAATTGTTTTTTCACTGACCCCAACTCGGAAACTCTGGGCTTAAAGAAAATTTCAAGTTTTCCACTCTAAATAACAACTTTGTGGTGGAATTCATGTGCGTTCAACTTGTAAATACGATGTATCCATGGGGCCAGAGAGGAACCAAGCAAAGGCTATATTGCTGCTGTTCCATAAGTGCCACCTACTGTCAGAAAGTGAATGCATTCTCATTTAGCCTGCCTGCTGTTTTGATTTCATGTAGCATAATTTCACAGCTAAAGTCAGACCATTCTGTTTCTGCTTCAGATTTTGAAATTATACATTATATCTAGTTAAAATCAGAAACTGCTACATGTAGCATCTTTGTTTGGATCGTGATTAAAAATTAGTGGTTGCCTCTAATTTTAAATGGCTACAGAGAGTTTGGCCTGTAACAGAGCAAATTAACATCTTGTTGATGTACTCATATTATAAACGTTTTGAGCTGAACTATTTTGCATTATGACTATAATGTTTTTCATGTATGATTTATTTCCCGACATGTCCAGAAGCCCATCTCCAGCCTCAACTTCTAAGCTTGTCTAAATCTTTTATATCAGGTCGGTCAGATTTTTTCAAGTTTTTTTTTTTTTTTTTAGCCAAGAAAATGTATTGCCAGTATTTCTTGAGAGAACTGTCAGCACCAGCAAAAGTTTCATAAACATACTATATGATATGTTTCTGTGTGGGATCCTGATAGCTTTATGGTCACAGTATTAATCAAAATTGTATTTTTCTTTGAGGTTTAATAATTAAAGCATCAAAGTGTAATTATATCTCACAGTTCTGCAGTTCAAATGGAGTGATGTTCTGCATTGTCTGTCTTCAGCTTCATTCCCACTGCTTCATTTTTCCTGCCTGAACCACATTCCTGTTGCCCGATAATCATGCATATCCCACAACGCCTGCTCCCTCCACCGATGACTTACACACTCTCTTACATATGCACGTATCATAATCAAAATGTCATAGTTTCCATGAAAATATACCCACCACACAAATAGCCACATCCTGAGTTTCCGTATGCCTGCACAGCTTTTAGCAATCATGACCAGCGCGGAGCCCAGGCAGACCACTGCACCAAAAGTCTCCGAACTCCTCTTCTACTCCTACCTTCATAGACACACTCACTGACTTCACTGAAGGCCACCACAACCAATATATAAAAAAATATATTCCACCCCACAGGTATCAAATACAACAGTATTTATTAAATAGTATTTCAAAGGCCATTTAGTTGTCTTTACAGACCACAAAAGGTTTCTTATGTTTTTTCTATGTTTCAACATAGCATGCAGCAATCATATCATAAAGCTGCATTGTTTTTTTTCCTTGTATGATAAAGTTCTTCCATGCACATGAAAGAAATTTTAATAATTCGATAGAAATAACAGATACTTACCAAGCATTAAATTAATGAACAAAATTTTTTTAAGAAGGAAAATGTATGCTTTTAAAAAGACATTTAATATAAATAAGCATGGAACAACCACACAGCAAGTAATTTTGTAGAGTATTTCTCCTACACCACAGGAGTAAAAACTGAACAGGAGAATGGAGCTGTTTTGCTTCCACTCTGGATACTCTGCCTGTGGTTTCTTTGAACTAATTTATTTCGTTTTGAACTCCTGACACAATTCATCACTGTAATTGAGCACAACAGCCAGGTTACGAAAGTAAAAATCCCATGTTTTCTCCATAGATGAACTGCTTTTTAACAATGTTCCAGGAGGTTAAAGGGATACTCCATCCCAAAATGAAAATTTTGTCATTAATCACTTACCCCCATGTCGTTCCAAACCAGTAAAAGCTTCGTTCATCATCAGCTTTTACGGGTTTGGAACTACATGGGGGTAAGTGATTAATGACAGAATTTTCATTATGGGATGGAGTAACCCATTAAGCAACAACATATGCTTCTCTAGAAGATTTTGCTTAGATTTTATTTATACTTTTTCTTTTCATTTTTCTCAAGAAATATTGTTTGTATACTTTTAAAATCAATGACTATAATATTGATATTTAAATCATGATATTTAAAAACTAATAGTACACTAATGATAATAGGACTCAATAATCTAGTGCCAGAGCCATTATGGAGCGATAAACTTTCAAGTGTGATTTGTTTTATTCATACTCGACACATCAGGGCATCATAAAGTCTAAAAGCTAAACTCATTTTCAGGAAATCCCTTATATGGACAAAGGCTGTGTTCCAGTCCATTTTTTATGCCCTTCACTTGCTAACTTCCCTCCGTCTTGTTTACGCAGATGTACATCATTGATTATGTTGCATGAGTGCCACTACTGGCGGAAGTGCTTAGGAAAGTTTGTGAGTGCGTTTCTAAAAGTGGAGTGGAATGCAGCCAAAGATGAGAATCAGCACACGATTTCAACAGTAAATGGTTTATTTGCATTCTTCACGCCATCTCAGGTATTTTTATATGGATAATGTGTATTTATATTGGAATGCTAATCGAAATAGCCTTTATCACTGTATAGAATACTATAAAATAAATATCAGCTCACAAATGATCAACAAAAGTTATTTCAAACACTCAATTTCGACAGATATCACAATTGTTATGGTGAATTTTTGAGGCCTCGATAATCGTTTAGTGAAAAATATATGATATCGTGACCACCCTAGCTGAGATTCATCTTAGTGCTGGTTGACTTCAGAAGTACTGAGTAATTGAAATTAAATGAATGGGGAAAAACATCTGGATTTTTAAAAGGGCTTTTAAATCGATAGTTGACCCAAAATAAATATTCTCTCATTATTTAATTACTTTCTTATCAAACCCATATGGATGAACTATATCAGTATGGATAATGCCAATGTAGACTAAGACTATTTTAGGTATTATTCTGTATATCATCTTCCTCTCCCTTTTTTCTGTTTTTTCAGTAAACTTGCCTCAGGGGGCGTTGTTGAGCATCGCTGTATGGAAAAGAGAAGGGTGAAGATTTTCCTTTAGTGTTCGGAGGCACATGAGGTTAATAATGATATCATTTTCAGTCCGTTCCATATGAGAGCATAGCAACGTAATTAAATGACGTGTGTAAGGTGTAGTCATTTAACACACTGACCAATGTTTTTGTTTGATATTTAAGGAAATCTGACTCTCTTTTCACATTTCATACTGTAAAAATGAACAGATGCACAAAATACAGAGTTTGCTGGATGTATACACATCATCATTATCATTGCTTGTACAAGAAAGCCAGTGCAAATGTTCTAAGACTGTGAGGTTTACCAACATGGAAAAGGTCAGAGCTGGACAACTGACGGTTGGATGCTGCCCACTGCTTCAGGCCTGGGTATATAAACAGCCAGAGCGGACACGGCAGGATGTGGAGAAAGACTGGTTTGTGTGAGGTTTGCTGACTGCCAATTATTTATTTATTAAATAAATTATTTATTATTAAATATTTATTATATTTGTTTATTGCCATTTATTTCCCATTTTTATCCACATACATGTGGAGAAAGATTTCACATTTGGATGTTTTTTTTTTTTTTTTTTTCAGAAATGTCTAGCATTTCCTGTGAGGTGGAGAACCAACAAATCGTCTGACATGCAGCTTTCAAAAGTCGCATCCTTATATCAGTCTGACATAATTTGCAGCATGCTGTGTGCGACCCAAAAGATGAGGTGAACAAACATCATGAAAATGAGTCCTGTGAAACACAAGGTGATTGCAATGAGCATATCATGCCTGTGGGAGGTTGAAGATTTCCTGGAACTTGCATATTTAAGTATTTTTAGAAACTTTCCAGCTAACAATCTGTTCTTGATAACTGCTTTTCTTTTTCTTTATAACCAAGAGAAACCAAGTACTTGGCTTGGACCTGCAAACAATGCTCAAACGTGGTTTCACCTTCAGCAGACTCGAAGAAAAGCAGTGTGAGTTCTTCTCAGGTGTTTATTGCTACTGTCTGGGGCTATTAAATGTGGCAATGAGCCAGTGAAAATGACAGATCTTTATACTGTGAAACAGGTGGAACTGGTTGGTTTGATTATGACATCAAAGCAGCAGCTTTTTAGTTGAGAAAGAGGTATGTTTGAACTGAATAACCAAAATAAGCTCTCTCTTGGGACACATCATTGAATTAGGTCACACAAACATTGTATGTTTATAATAGTTAAGCAACAAATGATACACTGGAAATAATGCTTGGAATTTTTACGTCAAAAGACTAAAAATGCTCACTCTTAAAAATAAAGGTTGTTTATTGGCATCTGTGAAGAAACTTAAACATCCATGAAACCTTTTCCATTGCACAAAAAGAAAAAAAATCTTTAGATTATTAAATTTTCTTTGTACTAAGAAAAAAATGGCTTTTTTTAAATGGCTGTTTTAAACACGGACATCCACAATGGTTTTTCTATGGCATCACTGCTAAAGCCCCCTTTTGGAAAGAAAAAAGTTTACTGTAAAAAACTGTATACATACATTTTTATATTACATTACTGTAAATTGTATGGTTTATGGAAGTATGAATTGTATTTACGCTTTAAATTTATATAATATTTAGTTTATTTATATTACTTTTACAGTAAGTTATTAAATAATAATGTTTTTTCTAAGTTAAAAAAATGTACTATGAAAAATATATTTTTAAATAATTTTTTAAGCAGGTTTTTTTTTGGCAGTTATGTATTTTAGGGTGTTTTATGTTACTATTTATGTTATTTAGTTAATGTTACACCACCAAAACCACCCACTAAACGTATTACTCACTAAAAAGTGTGTGGCCAAACAATTTAGGTTGTCTGAACAGCATAGTTTATCAGTATGACTAGATACAACACGCAAATGTTAAACTTTTGCAGTCTGTCTGCTTCTTTACATTATTGTTCCCTTGTTACTCTATAAATGACCAGCATTGTTTTAGTGCATCCAAGTACTGGAGTCAAAAAATCTCTGGTCCTGCTACAAGGCTGTTGGGTACACTAAACCTTTTCAAAGGGCTACCTGTGAGAAATGTTTGTACATTTGGCATCTTCCACTGGTAATTCCTCTTTTTTTCCAGTTTATAACTTCTTCAACCTCCACCAAAGGAATCCTCATCACTTCTGTATTCAGGAATGTTCAGCACCACACCCCAGCCCGCTCTCTGACCCTTGTGACCCTTACTGTCTATAAACCTCTGACAAGAAACCAGGCTTGTCACTAGACAGTTTGCCAAAAGGGATCAGGCCAGACTAGGATTCCAGCATGAGTACATTTAAACAGATAAATATTTTGAACAGATGACCAGTATAACTGGGTATTTAGTTGGACGGTTTGTACGGTATAAACTTAAGGCCAAAGGTAATCCTGTAGACAGCCTGAATTTTAACCCATTTTATTTGCACAGTTAGACATATTTCCATGCAACACAGGATATCCAGTATCTCTGTCCCATTTTGGCTATCAACTGATACTGGAGATTTTTTTTTCTGTATCGGTATTCTCTGTTTTTGCATTTAGATTACCTTAGCTGTCCTTTAACACTCATTTAAAGTTAATCTTTAGCAAATCTCAGAATGAAGACTGATTTTTAATATATTATATATATATTATGATGTTATGATTGCTATATTCACTTAGTATTTAAAATTATTTTAGTTTTTAGTATTTTATTTTTTTATTTATTTAGACTAAATAGACTCTTTATCAGCTCTTGGTCAAAACATAAAAATGACTTTCAACTTTTCTGTATATATATTTTTAATATTAATATTAATATTGATGAATTTAATAAGGTTAATAGAATCAACTTTTGACTTCCACTATAGAATAAAAAAATGAAAAGATAACTGACTTTCATCTAACAATTCAGACTTTTTTTCTCAGAATGGCAAGATATAAACTCTAAATTGTGATTCCGATTTTTTTCTCACAATTATGAGTTTCTGTCTCGCAATTCTGACTTCAAATCTAATAAACTTGCAATTACAAGAAAAAAGTCAGAATAGTGAGATAAATAGTAACAATAGCCCTTTTTTTATTATTATTCAGTGGCAGAAAACAAGCTCCCATAGTTTCCACTGGCTGCTTAAAAATTTGATTAGATTCATTCTAATTTTGATCAACATATTTCCCAGCAGTCCTCTCTTATTGTATGATGAATTAATGATTTTATTCAGTGGTTTTGCAGACAAATAAACATTCTGAGCTTTGGAATGCATTTAGAACAACAGACTTTAAAAGCTCAAGGAGAAAAAATTCTAGTGGCACAGCTCATGTTACAGTTTTCAATCTTGAGACAATCATGTTACTGTTCAGACTCTAAAAGCATGTTGTGCTCGTCTATGACTCAATAACAGTGAACTGCGAGGTAAATAATGGGGCTGTGTCATTCCCATAGGGAACGGAAGACTGGATCCACATGACTAAGATTTTAAAGTATGACACGTAGAAGCCTTATTAATGGCAAGTACAGATTCAAAAAGAATACTGGCAAAAACACTGACAGACCTCAAAGGGCAAATGACCGCATTTTGGGTGGTTACTTTATTAATTATGCAGAGATCCTGGTTCTGTCATGAAATACGAACACTAAAATAATTTCCGGCTTACAGCTTGTTCATTTCCACTGCAAGTCAGGAAAGACGCAAACCTCTCGGAACAGCCACTAAAGTTAACTTTTCACAAATAGGTGGAAAAAACCTCCCTTGATCCAAGAAGACTGGTTCAAAGCCAGTGAGCTGAGGCAAGGGCGGGCGGTGCAGCCAAAGAGTGCACTTTTCTCACTGTTTGAAGAATGCCATGCATATTTCTGAAAGGTCCTTGACTTTCATTGCTTTTTCCTCTCTGGCACATCCAGAGCTGCCGGCCAGATGTCGGATGCTCTCCAATGGTTTCTGCCAGAGCTGCAGGGTTTTAATCAAACTATAAGCCCTCTAAAGCACTTTAAGAGGCAACTGGCCTGTGTGTATTTGTCTTATCTTCTATTAGCAGCTCAAGACAGGGCTTTGGTTCTGTTCCAGTGGTGGGCACACCTAGCTAATCACCTCTGACCGCTGCTTGAATTAACCATGAACTGGGAGGGAAAGCCCCAGCGGGATGCAAAACATTCTTGCAATTTTTTATGCTTTAGCTCTCTCCATTTGAGAGAAATATCAAATAGAGACCAGTTGCACAGGAAATCAAGGTCTTAGTTAGTAGTCAGTTATAAAAAAAAGTATATATATATATATATTATATATATATATATATATATGAATACATTATTTTTCTGGCACATGTTTTTGTTCTGGTATTGCTAGATAAAGTAGAAATCTGAAATACTGGTATGAACAGGTCAGTAGAAAAAACATTTAGGGTTAAGGCCTTCTAGTCACACTGTATTGTGTTGTGGATGATTTGGAGGCTTGCAGCTACACAGTGAATCTACAAGCCAATAAGAATGGTGTGAATGTATCATCATCATCCTGTTTGGGTTTCATTCTTTTACCAGCAGACAACATGGTCAGACATCCACATTTGTTGTGCATCTCACTGTGATTTTCCCATGCAACAGGCAATTTGCTTTCAACAAATACTAAGCCAAAATGATTTGGTCTTATCTTGGATTGTATACCCTTAATGTACTGTTTTGGCTCTGTGTATTCAGAGCAGTTGAAATCTTTCGGTGGAAACCAGACATAATGAGTTGTTTCTGAGGAATGAAATAGAGAAGCCAGATATAAATAGATATAAACAGGCCTCAAAATGTCATTCAGCTCAAGCAGGAGGACTGTATACCGCTTTTCCACCGGGGCTGGTGCCGGAGCCGGAGCCGGAGCCTAAATGGGAACCGGGCTGCGCTTTTCCACTCAAAAAAATCCTAGGCCCACATCTTTGTTCTGAACCGGCCCTGAAACCTTGCTGGTCTTGAACAAGGGAACCCGTGACATCAGCGGGCGGGGCTTCCACTTACAGACCGCAGTTTGAAAAGCGCCATTTTTTTTAAAGTTATCAGAGATCAGGCAAGTAAACAACAACGAGTAAATGTCAGTTCAGTGGTCCGCAGAAGAGACCAATGCTCTACTCGCTATCTAGTTGATGAGGGAAATCCAAGACAAACTAGAAAGTAGCGTGAGAAAAAAACACATTTATGAGGAGATAGCGGGGGAAATGACAACAGCGGAATTTAACCGAATCGCCAACCAAGTGGTCAACAAGTTAAAAAAAACTTAAAAAACAAACCAAAACTGTATGTGTGTCATGACAGTAGTTTACAGTATGGCGCCATGTCTGTTATGCTGCTTTGGCAAGAGAGTACAAGCGTTTCCGGTCACGTGGAGGGTTCTGCCCCCTATCGGTGGAAACAGGGTGAGCTCTTGGACAAGCACCAGCTCCAGCTCCGGTGGAAAAGCGGTACTTGTGTGCTGAAGATAACAGACCGACAGACAGAACACTTTATCTGCTGTTATCCACACTGGGCACTAAAACAATAGCACAGATGCATAAGTAGAAAAAACACTGGCGAGATAAACAACACATTCAGGTAAAACCTGTAAAAGGGTAATAAAAGTTTTCAATTTTCACAACCCAGAACCTCACAGATCTGGACTGTCAATGACTGATTCATTGCTGTTCAGTAACTCAGACAGCATAAAGGCATTTACACAGGAATTACATTTGTAGAATAAATGTTACAAAATTATGAATTTATGAATAATATAAATAAAGATCTGAGTAATTAATTAAGTATAAATAATACAATTAAAATAATAACAATGTAAAAAATGAATAATATAAATAATTTAAAAATAGATATGTAATACAATTCAAAATAATAATATACTGCAAATTTTAAGGCTGCTCTGATATTGCATTTCATTCACAGAAGTAAAGCAGCATTAGAGCAGCTTCTAATAGTAAGGAGGGCCAGAGTTTGCATGTTTTAGCACTGCTTTTATGTGACATTTTTGTTTGTAAAGGAGTAATAAGACATCCACCTCAGCCCCAGTGGTTGTGATGCTGCAATTCATCTACAAAGCAGCATCAGAGCAGCCTTTAACTTTGTTGTTGTCATGACAGAGGATATATGTGTAGTTTCAGGTTTCTCCAATAAAAATTACTTTACATTCGTGCAGCATCATACAAAATACGTGCAGCCTTTGTGGCGTGAATGCATTTGCAATAAACTCGCAATAGTAACAATTTTGCATTGTGACGTAGCATCGTTGAGATTGTTGACACGCACTTACCAACATCAGCATTGCAGAACGCCTGTTGAGGATGAACAGGGGAACAACTGCACGCTTCTGCGATCTCTCCCACCCGAAACAGTACCAGCACCACAAGTGTGCCAATACAGCTCCTGACACTCTTCATTGCTTCACTTTAATATCTGACAGCAAAATTAGAAGTGGGTAGACGATCTTCTGCAATGTCAACAATGGTCCAGCCCCTCACACAGCCGAAAAGTACAACGTCCACCGCCGTTCGAGATGCCCACGCGCTGAGTATTAGTATGACTTCTGCTGTTAAATTCCTCAGAGACGAACGGGCTAGTTGGTAATAAAGGAAGTGCACTGCTGCTCTATCTTTAATGGTCTTTCCAGGCTTCTTTCTTTTCCACTGCCTTCTATGGGTGTGTTCTCATGGAGAGACCAGGTTCATGCCTTAATACTGCGCGTGGACTCCTCCCTTTAAACCAGATTCAACCAGAGGTGGGCGCTTCATGAAGGTCTTCAAAAGATTTCTTTCACTCTTTCTGTCAGGACAGAGTTTTATACAAACACACACATTCAAGTATTAAATAAAACCTATCCTAAATGATTTTATAGCGTAAAATAAGCTGATTTGTATTATATATACATTAAAGACACGTGCTTGTGTTTATGCATCGTGTTATTATGCTAATGTAGCCTACTGTACCTATCTTGTAGTGTAGGCTACAAACTGACATCACAGCAACCGAAACATTAAAGGGGTAGGCCTAGTTCACTCAAAAATGAAGAGTAAGAATGATTCTTTTCCAACGTTTTTTATTCTCTAAAACAGTCTTGACATTCGCCCTTGAGCTCCTCACTGACGAATAAAGTCAAACCTTTTCAACGAATCGTTGATTCGGTTCATAAAGCCTGTGTAAATGATTCATTCATTTAGTGATTTAAACTGCAGTCTATTTCTTACTAAAAACTATTGTATAATTTCAGTAAACTCGGAATATACAGATACAAAACTATTCGAGAGAATATGCAGCGGTATGGACAAATATGTGTATTGTGTGTTACAACTGTTAGAATCATTTACCTTTTTATCAGGAAACTTGGCTTGATTTTCTCACAAATGCGTGCAGGCAGATTTTCTCACAAATGCAATTGAGCAACTTCCTTTTCCAAAAACAGCAGATGGCATTGTCGGTCAATTTATGCTAGTTTCCCGAGACCTGAAACACCTGTTTACCTTTTCAGGGAATACAGCAGGCCAACATGAGTGGGGAACAGATGAGTTTCTGTCTTACTATATCTATAATTAACCATTAACCATTGCACATCACCCTGCAGCCCAAGACTGGTTGCCCACTGAAGCTAAGCAGGGCTGAGCCTGGTCAGTACCTGGATGGGAGACCTCCTGGGAAAAGTAGGTTGCTGTTGGAAGAGGTGTTAGTGAGGCCAGTAGGGGGTGCTCACCCTGTGGTCTGTGTGGGTCTTAGTGCCCAAGTGTAGTGACGAGGACACTATACTGTCAAGAAGCACTGTCTTTCGGATGAGACGTTAAACTGAGGTCCTGACTCTCTGTGGTCATTAAAAATCCCATGGCACTTCTCGTAAAGAGTAGGGGTGTAACCCCAGTGTCCTGGCCAATTTGCTCCCATTGGCCTTTGTCAATCATGGCCTCCAAATAATCCCCAGCCACTTGATTGGCTCTGTCTCTCTCTCCTCTCCACCTGTAGCTGGTGTGTGGTGAGCGCACTGGTGCCGTTGTTCTGTGGCTGCCGTCACATCATCCAAGTGGATGCTGCACACTGGTGCTAGTTGAGGAGAGACCCCCCCACATGATTGTAAAGTGCTTTGGGTGTACAACAATACACAATAAAGCGCTATATAAATGCATCATTCATTCATTCATTCATTTAGATGTTTTCACAAAGCGTCCCTACTACAATGTCAGTGAAATTCACAATAAGTGCTGTAAAGTTGTTTACATGATTGATTAATTCAAAAATAAATAAATAAAATTAGTGACATGGTTTAACATTTTACTAGGCAGTCTTTCACTTTAAAAACGTATCCATTCTCCGTGCCTCTTATCCTCTGTTGGATCGCGGGATATAGAATATATACATATGCTGAAACAATTGTTCAACATTCAAAACAATGCAGGGGTATAACAATATAATGTAATATTAAAATGCAAAAGTATTATGGATAGCGACAACATTGTGTACCAAAAAATGAAAGCTTAGACAGTACAATTTTATTTTTTATTTGACATAGTAATACCCAAGAGGTCATTATTTATTAATAAAAAATTATATATTATTGTGACACGATATATTGTTATACCTCTGCATTGTTTTGAATGTTGAACAATTGTATCAGCATCTGTATATATTCTATATCCCACAATCCAACAGAGGATAAGAGGTACGGAGAATGGATGAGAATGGTTTTATGAGAAAATCTTACTGCACATATTTGTGAGAAAATCTGCATGCACGCATTTGTGAAAAAATCTGCCTACACGCATTTGTCAGAAAATCAAAGCCAAGTTTCCTCATAAAAAGGCAAATGAGTCTCACATGTAACACACAATACATATATTTGTCCATACCTCTGCATTTTCTCTCAAATAGAGTTTTGTATCTGCAAATCACTTTGCATTTGTTTGAAAGCTGAGTTTTTCTTTGCAAAGCAGATTGTGTTTATTTGCAAAACACTGCATTTGTTTGCTGAATATAGGCACAAAATTCGCTCCATATTGGATGGGCCACTTTTATGATTTATGCTGATATTTCATCCTTTTGGAAGCTTGAAATCATTATAAAGCGCAGTGATGGATGGTATACCGTAAGCTACTCCCAGTCTGTCAGTATAACAGAATATAATATATAAAGCAGAATTAAAGTTTATTTTTCTTTCCACTTTCCTGTTGATGTTTAATCCACATTCTTTTGTTAAAATGTCTTTTCCCTTATTGAACTACAATCCCACAATAAAAAAACTAATTTCCTTCTCATATTAATACACAAAAGCACACCAGAGACGCTGAATCGGGAACTTTAGCTGCTATCACATCTATAAGGAATTTGCTCTTGTAGTCATAAACCTACTGAAGTCTCTTTATTGTTTCTCTTCCCACTCAGAACAGCAGTAAAAGGCTCTCTTTGCTCCTTCGTCTGCCATGAGGCTGTGTCTGCAGCTGGCACATTCTCATTGTTTCCACTCTGACTAGAGGGAAAAAGCAAAAATCCACAATGTGCTGCTCTGAGAGAGAAGTAAAATAAATAAATTAATGCAATGGTTGGAAAATCTCATGGCAAGTTTGTTGGCAATGACTCCATCATTATGGTGACATCACCTCTCTGGCTGTGGCTGAGCAGCCCCTGTGGATTCATGGATTCAAATGTCACAGTACCCTGTTTTTATTACATTTTTTGCCTTTCTTAAGAAAAACCATAGTTAAAAAGAGCACTAAGTCTTGTTTTATCTTAGATGTCAAGGCCCAATCACAAGACACGGTGTGCGGCCTGAGACTAGTCAAATATGCTGTACTAGTTCTGATTGAGTTCTAGCAAAAAGATTTGTATTGATGGTGTGCCTTTTGTGAAGGAAAGAAACTTTGTGACTTGGTCTGCTGTTGCGTGTTTGACGGTGTGCGGCACAGACAAAAGCAATTTAGTGTCTGTGGTAATACTTAACCAGGAAACTATGTCAAAAATGTGTATGGGGTGCCCAGAAAGAGTGTTTTTGTTATTTTTCCCCTTTAAAAATATGCACCCATAGAGCTATACAATGCAACTAAACTTTCTTGTAATGGCCAATTTGTAAACAGTGGCAACAGTGAACTAATCTGCAAATCTATATGGAATATTTACATAATGATTTACAGTTTACAGCCTGGCTTTTCCCATAACAGAGTTGCATTTTTCCAACAGACGTTTTCCTTTAGGAACGTAGCAAGATTATTGTCTGGGTCTGTGCGTTTGCAGAGTTTGGAATAACAATTACTGCTGCTGTCAATCATTTAAACAATTTCCAGTAGTGAACAGAGTGAGGGTGCAGACATACTGGATGAGAATGAAAGCAGAAGAGCAAAACATTTATCCACTTATAATGTGGGCCCACTCTTTAATTTATATTAAGCGTCAATCCTGTATTTAGATGTAACATCCTGAAAATAGACAATATTTTATGGGCAACAGGTAAATACCATCTAGGAAGTGAAATTATATGCTTAACAAAATAATGTGTAGGAGAAATTACATGTTTTAAAACTACACAAACATAATTTTACGTTTGTAAATTACGGAAAAAAATCGTATTGTTGCTATTTATGGTTTCTGGTGGGTGACAATAGCATTTTTAGCATTCAGGGTCCAAATGCATCATTATTTTATTTTATTTGTTGTGAAAGAGCACTAATGAGTTACATTTTAAACTTTTGTGTCATTTAAAAGGCCTTCAAGCTCTCAAGAGGTTGGGGAGACTCCTGCTGGACAGAATAAAATATGGCGGGAAAAAGACAGGAAAGGACTGACTAGAAAATCAAACTATCAAAAACTGCCTAATATACTATATTATAGACTGACTAGAAAATCAAACTATCAAAAACTGCCTAATATACTATATTTTTATATATATATATATATTTTTATTGTGTTTATATATATATATATATATATATATATATATATATATATATATATAGATATATATATATATATATATATATATATATATATATATATATATATATATATATATATATATATATATGATATATATATATATATATATATATATATATATATATATATATATGTATATATATATATATATATATATATATATATATATATATATATATATATATATATAATGTGTGTGTATATATATATATATATATATATATATAATGTGTGTGGATCCTTTTTGCCTTCAGAACTATATATATGCAAAATCTTAACGGTAACATTAAGAAAAACGGTAACATTTTAACGGCACTAATATTAGGTAGACAATATTTGTGCTTAGCGCTAAAGAGACTGGCTGTGTCTAAAAACCTAGTGAGCGTCCTAAATAGGAAAACTTTTAGGGCATTTCTGCGAGCTCACGATGCCCAGAAATGCGGTATATGAATGAGGCTCAGTAGGTTTTCAGACACGACATATGTATGTGTACAGTTCACCGTGAGTGGAACAGATGTAACCTGGAAGAGGAAACACACACACACGCTGCAAAACAGACAAGTGATGTTGAGTGTGTACTGTGTAGTGGAGGAAGATTAGAGCTGTGTGAAACACCGCTGCAGAATGGAGGCGGACGATTATGGTAAGTTTTGCCTTATAAAGCGTTTTCAGACTGACACCGGCGTTTCAAAGTGCATTATAGCAGATTCATAGAATTTTGTGGTCAACTTAATATAATGTTGTTTTAGTCTAAATGAGGTCAAACGTACAGCTCGATAAATAACAAGTACACTTCACACTTCAGACACTTGCATGATGGCTGTGACAATACAACACTGTTAACCTAAGTTTGTTAGTAGGGCTCCATGTTGACACGACATTGACAAGTTACTACTGACTCAAACATTTGGTTTGCGTACACACGTCTTCTTTTTGAAAGCTAAAGTTAGTTAGAGATTTGTGTATGTGGTTTAAAAGTCATATTTAGTCTTTGACATCATAAAATTTGAAATGTTAGGCTATATGTTGTTAACTAAGGACAAGCGCAACTGATCTCATTCACTTAGATGCTGTATTTATATATCCAAAATGATTTGGTTTGAATTAGTTTTGAGGTGTACCTTAGAAGAATATTTTAGACTCAAAATCCTTTAAAGTACTTTATGTCTATGTGGTGTACACTGTGACATTTTTTCCACTTTTCATTGCTTTTTTTTTGTAGAATGTCAGAGTAGCAGAAATGATGTTACAGGATATCCTGTGTGAAAACAACAGACGCACCACAGCTTGCGGAGAGTGGTTAAATGTCTGTTTTTGTACAAGAGCGAAACATAAACTGGGTAAACTGACACCTGTTTAAGAGCAGTGAACATCTAAGCTCTTGACGTTTAGGCGATGCCAGACAGATTTCCTAAAGTTCAAACTCTAAAATGATTTCATGAGCAGCAGGAACTTAATGCACTACACCCACCTTAAATTCACGCTCTTAAGGTTGTACTGTGTGTCATTTTGATAACAACTTGAGTCATTTTAGAAATGACGGTTCATTAGTCCGTTAGACAGCACAACTATGAGCTTTAAGTCTTTGCACCTCTTTTGACTGGAGTGTGTTTTGTGGTCTTTATGGTGGTCGCAGTGTGAATAATTATGAGTGTCACTCAAATTTCACTATTCAAGTAAGACAGACAGACCATAATATAGTGTTAGACCAGTATATATTAGCAAGGCTGATAAATTGGTAAGTATTATAACCATCTAAGATTAACATCATTAGATGATAAATATGTCTGAATTGGCAGAGGTTTACTACTGACAGCTTTGTCAGTGGATAGTAAACAAACTCTGTCTTAACTTAATTATTTAACGCATTTCTAACTGTATGTTTAGAAGTAAGATAAAAATAGATTATCTAAAAATAATAAACAAATATGCACTTCCTTTTTTCTGTGGAACACAAAAAAAGGGATGTTAGAAGAAAGTGATTTGATTATTTAGTGAATTTTGAGTAAATGTTTCTTTTCATTTCAGTAGGTTTGTGTAAATCTCACTTGCTATAAATCTGTTATGCCTAGCATAGCGACCAAAAGCGACATTACATTCTGCAAATACTTAAAAACATAAATAAATAAAAAGGTGAATATTAAAGGGATTGTATTTACATTCACTTATCAACACAAACGAAAATATTATGAATAATCTTTCAATATTTTTCTGTCCATGAAATGAAAGTCAGTGGGGTCCAGAACAACATTAGAGCCCATTGATATTCATTGACATTCAGTATATATTTTTATTACACATAAGAAAATTGCACGTTTCTTACACGAGTGTGAGTAAATGGGTGAAATTTGGGTGAACTATCACTTTAAGATGAGATCAACACAGACCAACTTGGAAGCAAAATATTAAACATAACAAATAGAGAATGCGTAACACTAGTGGCCACAGAAAACAGATGGTTTTTGCACGTGTTGATAGTGGTGGTGGACCAAACAAACAGTGCTAGATTATTCTTCAGCCTCGGCGCATTGAAAACAAAGCCATGATAAACCCTTGACCTTTAGAAATGACCTTAAAATTTCTAGCATTTTTTGTAAGAGCATGTTTTGAAACTCAACCAACTTCATTTTCTTTCCTTATATCCCAGTCTTCGTTTTATTAATCCTGATATTTGATTACTAACAACACAACTGAATAATATTAATATTATTGAATATAAAGGAGTGTTTGGAGTATGATTTAGACTGACTGCACGTTAATGCAAGAGGAGGAAGTTTTATACTGCACAGATTTGCAGCAGTAGAATTTTCAATTGTACATCAGTTAGTTACTTAGTTTTACATCTCCCTGTCAGTGAAGAAACATCAAATGCAAGGTCAGCTTTTAAAATGATAATTTTAACTAGCCCTGTGTATGTGGACAGGTATGTGGGACTGGGATATGTCTCTCGTTACAACAGTTACAGCTGCAGACGTGGCAAAGTGTCACATCCAGGAAAGAGCAAAGCTGCACAGGAAACCTCTGAGTCTGTCCTCAACTTACCTCCTTCAGCCGTCACTCAATGATGTTAACTCCACCCAAGCAGCCTGTTGCTCCAGTTAGATATAGCAAGAGTCTGAAGGGAGTTTTGTTTTTGATGTACTCTCCCTGCCAAACTTTCTGCTGTCTATGCATTTTGGGGTTTACTTGTGAGCTGCAAATCAAGATGACTGTTTACAGTGATGACCGCACATATTAAGATCCATTTTAAGCTTCATCTAAAGTTGAAACTACCAGTGTCCTACTTTCCTGACCACCACTTGAGCAGGCTTACATTAACAAACAGATTCACTTTAAATTTGTTCCCTACTTAGACATCCATGTCAGTAAAATTATATGTTTGATCATTTACCAGAAAAGAAAAGAAAAAGGATACTAAACCAACTGATGTAGTACATTTTTCTTCCTTCAGATGTTAGAATGCCTAGGTGGATAGGTTTGGCGTCACAAATTGTGCATTTACAAAAAATAGCCAATAGATGGCATATATTTCCACAAAATATCCAGCTCCAAACTTTTGAGATGTGTTGTGGACAAGAAATAATCACAAAAGTGAAGCATGTCATACGATGATATATATCCACGTTGCCATGTGGTCCAAATAAATAAATACATATTAAATAAAAATATTAATAAACTTAAATAATATTTTAAAAACAGTATGACAAAAAATGAAAATGTGTGGACACCCCCCCCCCCCCAAAAAAAAAAATGCATAGACAATTTAAGAAAAAAATGCTTAAAATAAATAGAATCAAACTCTGAAACTTTGAAAGAATTTGGTTTTCTTTATTCTGTATAATTCCTTCAAAATGTAATTGAGATGAATGAGGACTTGGCAGATATATAGGATTAATAAAAACAACAGTAATGATTTATCTTAGAAAGGCATAAAAGTAGCCAAATCTGTTGTCTACATTGTCCAAGACGGTTAAATAATACTAAGTTTAATATCATACTAACACATTGATGGATTGATGCATGAATGCGCGCTTAGAAAAAAAGGTAGAAAGTTGTCACTGGAGTGTTATCCTATCCTAAATCTTAGCTTCTTTGTACCTTATTTACAGCTAAATAGTACATAATAGTATTCTTAAATGTACATATTAGTACTTAAAAATACATTTTAGTTCCTTAAGTGCACATATTTGTACCTTTTAAAAGGGTATTGCCCCAGTGACAGTTTTGTACCTTTTTTTAAAGTTTGCATAGAAATCCAATAGGATGTAGTGCTTACGTATGAGCTCTGAGTTTATTTGTGGTTGGCATAGTGACCACTCGGGGTTTGTTGCTTGATGCTTGGGGTTTGTTGGTCACTGAGGTTGCTTTTAACTCCTAAGGACCTCTCATGCTCAAGTGATACAGCGCTGTGAGCTCCCAGCTCTCCTCGAGAGACCGAGGCAGCAGAGCTTGGGCTTCTGGTACGTAGGCTGTTCACTGAGTATCATCTGGGATTCTAGCCATTAAACTGCAGGCCCTGCCTATCGGTTTACCCACCTCCCATTGTGTAGGTTTGAGGTTGAATCTCAGTTGTCACCAAAACAAGGTCCATCAAACCTCATTGTTTTTGTGTCATGATATAGAAAAAAATCTGGATACATTTTGTGGAATAAGAGACAATTTATATTTTACACTATAGGTTTAGGAATGTCATTGTCATCTGTTCTTTTTGTGTATTCTCTGTCTGTTATCATTTCCTGCCGAGAGAATAGATAAGGTTGCTGTTTCACTAAGGAAGTGAGATGTAAACAGATGTTGAACGATGCTGCATGTGTCCTCGGATGACATGCTTCCCTAGCGTTTAAAGGGCTAGTTCACCCAAAAATAAAAATCCTGTCATCATATACTCACCTTTATGTTCTTTCAAACCTGGAAGACTGACTTTTCTGTCTGTGGAACACTAAAGAAGATATTTTTCTTTGAAAAGTAATAAAAATAAAAAAAAATATTTTAAAGAAATTTGGGGTTCAAACAACATTGGACAAAATATCTCCTTTTTTGTTCAGTGGGAAAAAATGTAGCCTATACATGTGTGTATTTTGAATTATGTTTCGTTTTACATCATTCACCCTTTCTTCTCCAAGCACCCTTTGATTTCATCTAAAATATAGTGCTGTTTTTCCCCTTCTAAAGTCTCTCTAGCACTCGCTTATTAATCTTAAGCTCCAGAGAAGGAGAAATCTTCAAAAGACTGATCTGTTTTAAGATCAACTGAGATGAAATGGCAGTCTCCCTGCACGGGACAACTGGGACTCAGAGATACGGGTGTTAGGTCAGCAGCAACCAGCAGACATGACCACTTACCATTTGTCCTATCATTGAAATGGGTTAGATATAATCTGCCATAATGAACTACTGAAAAAGATAACAAACTTAAATGAACTGTTACTCACAAGATTTTAATATAGTTGCTTATACTGTATTCTGATTTCTGAAGGTTATGCTTTCATTATTGAGCCTCAAGTATAGATTTTTCCTTTGTCAGTACATTTAAAGGAGTTTAGTGTATCCGTAAATAAAGATTGTCATTATTTATTTACCTTAATGTCTTTTCAAACCTGGAAGACTTTCTTTGTTCTACAGAAGATATATTAAGGAATTATAAGCGATGCACTGATCATTTTCTATGCAATTACAATAAATAGAGACTGGAGGTTTCCGAATCAAAAACTGAATCAGTCACATTCATCAAAATATCAAGATTCAGTTGAATCACAAGATGAAACTTGATGTGGTTTTTGGAAGAATGAAAGTAATACAGATTTGGTACAACATGAGGGTAAATGATTTCAGATTGATTACAGTGATTACAGATGTTCATTTTTTGGGAAATGCTTCTTTAAGAGTTACATGAGGTTTTGTGTGTGTGTGTGTGTGTGTGCTTATTTATTTTGTGAGCTGGTTCATCTCTATAGGGTAAACAAACCCACAGATATCACAGATGCTAAATGAAAGCTTTTACTGCTGGTTGGCTTGGAAATGGCCTTTCATCATTGCTGAGTAGCTCTTCTACACTTATCTTCCTTTGAACCATATTTTTATTGTCTGTGCTTATACATTGTATTGTTTTACCTGATAAATATAATCAGGAATTTCACCTGTACCCTAATGTACAATGTATCCACTGGGGAACAGAAATGATCATAATACAGGGATACTCAAACTCTGGCTCATCACAACAGTCTGGATTTGTGGGGCAATTTATTTGCGTTTCCATTTGTGCACTTCAGCTGAGCATCACAACACCAGAAAACAGAAAGCTAGCTATTATAATGAACAAATCTGTCTAAACTGCAAGCCAGCGTGTCCATTATAATGCACTGTAGACAGCCTTGCTGATGATAATTGTCTTCTTGTTTTATTGCTTGTGTGCGGAGTAGACAGTGTAAAACTTGTATTTAAAGGATATCACAAAGTGTCTACCAATTTACTTTTTTACAAAGCAAAGCACTAGAATATGCAAATTTTGTAATTGGTTATTAGTACCAAGTATCAGGATGTTGTTGCATATTGAAACGGTCAAACCATCCTATATAATGTTTTATACACACACACACACACATATGCTTATATATATATACTTATATAATGCCTGTCTATCTTTTAAAAAACAATATTTAAATATGAGTGTGTATGTGATTTCTTCAGAAACTCTTTTTCTTTTGCACTTTTGTCTTGATTTATCCTCATTTTCATTTTCAGTTCTTGTGCATCTGTAGTCTCAGTTAATTAACAGAACAATTGGACATATTTGGGGCACATATGACTGGAACATATGGCCAAAAAAGTGTTCGTTTCAGAATGATGAAGCAGAAAAGTTCTTGGAATAAATATTTGATGGGAAACCCAAGCTTTTGACCATTATGGTTCAGAATCCATTCTTTTAGTTTCGCATTTCTGTGGGCCTTTGAAACAGATGGGCCAAATGAGCAACAGCAACGCTTAGTGAACTCTGCTAACGCCGGGCAGGTGTTTATTGGGTCTCTAGCTCTTCAGCTGTGCAGACACATAGAATTCGTGGCAAAGTCCTGAGTCTGCACCTACAGTTCCTCTGCCGTTTTCAGAACTACACTTGAGGCAAAGGTTAAAACATTGACAGTTTATGTTGGTGTGTTTTCTAATGCTTAAATTTTTACTAATTTTGGTGTGCTGAATAAACACAGGGTCTTCAGGGTTAATTTTGAGGGTGTCAGTGCAAAGAATCTTTTATTGTTTAGCACAGCGGCAGATATTGACAGTCGTATATGTCTTGTTAAAGGGCTTTGGAACAGAAGTGTTGTGAAATGTCTTGTTCCTGATGTTTGGGCACTCAGCTCACCAGGGAAAAGCTGTGTTTATAAAAGTCCTGCTGACTAACCTTTCAAATACAACTCGCATGTCATTTTCCCCTGTTCTTTTTTCCTCTAGCTGCGGGGTGCCCTCCCAGTCTCAAACGTTCATTTAGAAAAGACTGAAAAGAGAGAAAGGATTTTTTTATTTCTCTGTAGTCCTGAGTCAATGCAAAGGGTTGTGAACATTAATGTTTGTCTGTGAAGTTGTGATGGATTGTGAACATTAATGTTTGTCTCTGTACTTTTTTAACTTATACTATTATTCAACAAGTGATTTTTACATTGATACAAAAGATTTCTATTCCAAATAAGTGTTGCTTATTTGGACTTTCTATTCATCAAAGAAACATGAAAAAAATCCATCAGCTTTGGCATCATTTTAAAATATTCAAATACAGAACAAATTGTTATTTAGAATTGAAATAATATTTCACAATATTACTGTTTTTACTGTAAGTTATATATGTAATTATGTATTATATATTTTATATATATATATATGTGTGTGTGTGTGTGTGTATTATAATTTGCGTATAAATGTCTTTTTAAATTAGTGTTTTTAGATGAAAGGAGAATACAAAAGGACAACAAAAATCTGCTCACTTCCTAATAGTGGTGTAACCAGTTGTTTAAAGACCAAACAGTTGTAGGTTTATGAATGATCTCCATTGTAAGCCCAGGTTGTTGTAAAGGGACTCTTTGTAATATGTGTGCTGAGAATCACTGTGAATAATAGCTTCAGCTAAATGTCAAAATAATTATTTCAGTTTGATTTGTTGTCTATATTCTGAGCATGATGAAAGTTTTCGATCATGCTTCATTATTGGAAGGTGTCAGGAACCACTAGTAAACAGCTGAGAACTGATTTATTAAAACACGTATAAATAAGCTTTCCATTGATGTATGGTTTGTTAGAATAGGACATGGAAGGTTTAAGGTATTGATAGTGATCTTTTGTTAATTTATTAATGATTTTTGGCATAAAAGAAAAATCAATCTTTTTGACCCATACAATGTGTTTTTGGCTATTTCTACAAATGTACCTGTGCTACTTAAGACTGGTTTTGAGGTCCAGGGTCACATTTTATCTGACACCTTCAGGAATGGATCTTAGCCAGAGAAACAGGTCAGAAATTTTTTTTAAATGGGGAATGTAAAATGATAAATTAATGTAGTAAATTGATTATTTTATATTTGGGAGAAGCCTGACAGGAATTGTGTGATTAAACACATGGGTGTGAATGGAAGGAGAGGAAGGGTGTCAACTCACAAAAAAGGGAAAGAAGATAAAATGAGGAAAGTAAGTTGGAAAGTACTGCGTGGACTTTCCAGCAGGATCTCCCAAATGGCTCTCCTCTGAGACCACAGTTTTGGGATGTTCCCAAATGGTTTAATGGCTGCAAAACATTGTCAAATCTTATAATTGTAATACATTTACTTTGAAGAGCAAAACGTTGTTATATACTGTACAAACAGAATAGTTACACCTAAAAAGAAAATTCTCAAGTCATTATTTTGTGTTTCAAAGAAAAAAACAACAACAACAATATAATATGAAAGAATTTTCTTTTTTGGGTGACCTGTCCCTTTAAATTAGCGATTAACTAAAAGATCCTAGTTCATAAATGACTTGCAACATTCATACAATCAAGCTAGTCTCCAGTCTTTAAAAAGTTAAACATTTCTTTTTTTGACAAGCTGAGATTGTTATTTGAGGGTAGTGTTGTTCCTGTTTCATGACACATGACCAGAAACAAGTCAGCGATATCAGCTTACAGTTCAACAGTATTGCACACACAAGTCACACATGCTTTTTAGAAACATCGCACATGCATCCACATTTCTGTCGAGCTTGTAAGTTCAGCATGAATATGTACTGTCAACATTTATCTACAGAATATAGGGATTTTCAACCAAAACTCACACGAAAATATAAATTGTATAAAGTGGTGATTTGTATGAGTTCAAATGGGAGTTTTCACAGTGTTTCCATAGATGAACCATTTTGGGTTCCCTAAAGAAACTTTCAGTGAAAACTTCTTAAAAGAACCATTTTTGTCACACACCTTTTTCCACTTTAAAGAACCTTTAAAGTTTCTTCATGCAACCATCTATTATAAAGAACCTTTATTTTTGAGAATGAAGGTCCACCCATAACCCCGTCCCTCAACATAACCGTTACTGGGGCATAAGCAGATTGTTTAAAAGCATCCAAATAGATTAGTACAGATTAGACACAAATTTGTCAGAACATTTTTACAAATTGCCATGATATTGTGTTGCGATTTTCATCATGAAAGACATTTCTTGTAATACAAAGTTTTTAAAATGCCTCTGTGAACAAGCAATTACCATAGAAACAACCACACAAATGCAAAATGCACTGATGCAAAAGCACCAATCTGAGAGCATGTGGGTTTCAGAGGGTCTCAACCTAGCACAATGCACACGTGTCTGCAGGCGTACATTTATAGATGGGGTGGGTGATCTCGTGATTCTCCATGAGTAAACATATACATGCCCTTCAAAACCACGCATGGCTCAGATGCCCGAGATGGTTGAGCTCTGACTAAACTGCCCTCTGTGCTTGTGGGAGTGAGTGGGGAGGTGTTCTGGGAGGTGTTGATGAGCTTGTGCTTATGTCTATGTAAATCATTCTCCATCAAAGCAGTTCAGTGCCACAGCAGAGACTTCAGTGTCATAGACACAGAAAGCCCTGAATGGTAAAGTGGCAGTGAGTACTAAGAGAGAGAGAGAAGAAGGAGAGACAATACAAGGAGAGAAGTCAGTGAGTGAGATTGCGAGACCAGCGCACAGTGGAGCGGAGAGCAGCGTTGTGGACCTGCGCTGCCTTCAGAGGTCTTTGCTTTGGAATCTGTCGGACAGCAAAATACATGATAAAGACACGTGTAACATTAAGTATCAACATTTCAACAAGTTCTGCTTTCGCACAAAAGGGGAATTAGCTTGTGTTTTCTTTCTCATCACTCACAGGGACTTACTTCTCACAATCGCACTTTTATATTCAAAGTGAAACGGGGACAGTTGAGATATGGGGACGGTGAGCGAACTCTGTGCGTCGAGCTTCCAGGCGTTCTTGTGTCCCACAGTTTGCCCGGCTCCTCCAGCAGGTGGGTCTGTCATTATGTGCATGTGCTGGGGAAAAAAATGGTGTAGGATTTCCTTTGAAACAATTTTCAATCAGAAATCGCTAGTGAATTTCACAGCAAGTAACACATTGAATTAAATGTGACATTTTGAAGTAGAATGACTGAAATTGTATTTACTACAATAATCTTTGCTTTATTTACAACTTTAATAAGTCATTTTTACAGTGAAATCTTTTTCAGACTGTTTAAAGGGGTCATGAAATGCATTTTCAGATCTTTATGAAGGTTAGGAGGCTAGCATCTAAATTTTTTTTCTCACCAAAAACTTCAAATGAAGAGTTCAGATGCAAAAGCATCTAAGTGCCAAATTGCAAGAAAATTTCAAATGTTATTTAGAGGCTTTTGCATTTAAACTCTTCAGATTTTCCATAAATTGTCATTCTCTGTCAAACACACTCACCGATAGCCTTCATACAGGGCAGAGTGCTGTCATGCAGTGCCGTTGCGCTACGGTCATCCCGAGTTCGAATCCTGACTCTAGGACCTTTCCTGATCCCGCCCCCGATCTCTCTCCCACTTAACTTCCTGTCAGTTGTGATCTGTCCTATTGTAAAAAAGGCTAAAAAAATAAGGCACTTCGTTAGATTTCTACACAAAGATAGTTGAAAAAACAAGCAGCATGTTGCGCATAATTAAGAAAACATTCCAAAATAAACTTCAGCCATGTGTATCCAACAATTCGATCTTTCAAATAAGTATGCACTGTTTTTAGAGGGGCAGTTTGTCTACATCCAGGAACAGAGCAACTCCTGACAATCTTTCTAGACATTCCCTCACAGCAGTATCAGTGTTGTGATCGAATGATAGAGATGAGTTTTTAAGAGCACACCTCCTCGATTTACAGTACACATGAATGTTAAAGGGTGTATAGAGAAAAATCGTCAGGATTTCAAATCACATTTTAACCTTGGGAGTTACCTTTGAGGAATGAAGCACACAGCATTTTATTTCCATTTCATGAAGTGATGCACCCATAATGCTGGAACCATTTGAGATCTGAGTCACGTGCAGCTGCGTGTTATCAATCTAGTGTTGTTGCCGTGGTGATAAACAGTGTCCCTGGATCATAGAAATGTTGGATGAGAAACGGAGCTGCCGTCATGGTCATGTAATGTGAGACGAATCATTTGTTTTGTTGATAAAATGTTGCTGGGCTGTTAGAATAAATGGTTTTGATATAATTACTGTTGGAACACTAATAATAGTGTCACCATATGATGATCGTGACATGTCCACCTGTTGCCAACTGACCTTCAGTCGTGTCCTCTCTATATATACTGTATATTTATAGTAATATGATCAGGTTTCACTGTGGACTTCGCCTGCACTGTTCTTCATGTGCTGAGTCCTGCATGCTTCTGTTTATTTGTTGGTTTTAGCGCTCTCTGCGGGTTTATGCGTGTTTGTTGCTCATTAGTGAGGTTTTGTGTGAATTAAGTGTTAGAGCTGCTGAGACAATCACTAAGTGAGAACGAAGAGGAGAAACTCTGTGAGAGAGAGACAGATGAAGGGGCGGGACTGCTGAAGATCCTATTCTGGGTTAATTTTGTTTTTGACATAATAAGAAAAAAATCAGTGAAGGGTGTAGATCACTGGGTTTTTATGTTGGTTGGTTTTTCTCAGTTTTCTTCTTGCCATCTGTCAGAATTCAATCACAAAATCCCCTAATGGCCCTCAAAAGATGCAGATTTGAAAATACAAATGCCTGTTTGGATAGACTTACTGGTTGGTGGTTAATTGCTCAAGATGCTTAATGGAGTTTTCACTTGTGTTTCCTGCAAGTATCAACTTTGTCTCAGATTCTCCTACGATAGATGGAAATGAGGCTATTGATGCCATAAAGTAAACCCCCAGGCGCACCAACAACAACTATAAAGATAACTATTAGTGTCCACACCAATGGATGATAACATTTTTATTATATTATGTAATGTTGTCACTTTAAATGCTTGTCAGATGGATTCTTGGCTCATGTTTTTTTTTTATCATCAGCTGGAAATGTATAAGTGATTCAAACAATATTGTTCCTCTGTGTCAGCATTATTAGTTATGGTGAAGACTTCTCTATTCTCAGAATTGTATTTATAGTTACAGTTATCACCGATGTGAACATAATATATAGCTGTAAAATAAATTCTAGATAGTATAGTTCAGATTTGTTGGTCGTTTCAAATCATTTGGAAAGTTCTGATAAATGTTCATATTGAAAATGCTAGTGTTTAGACTGAGAAATTGATCTTTGTTGAAACTCTAGAGAAAATGTAAAAAAGGAAGCCAAAAATCTCAGTTTGCTTTCCATTTAATTTCATTGCAATCTAGGAGAAACAACTAAAATATGTAAGATTTTACATCTGTGTTTTTCTTTACTGTTGGCAGAGGCATGGCATAGTCAACTCTATCTCATGGCCAATTTGTACATATTTTACAAGGTGGCTAATTCATATGAATTCTTACGACCTCACTCGTATGATTTTGTACCATTTTCTCTTTGACTGATAAGTATAGGGGCGGGGTTAGGTGTGGTCCTTCGTACGAATTCCTACGAATTTGCCACCTTGTAAAATACAAGTATGTACAAATTGCAGTGAGATCAGGCTGGGCATAGTGGGTTGTAGGTTTTAGTTTGGCCTACAATATGTATTTTGATTGTCCTGTAGTTGAAGCCCCAGAAATAAAAATACAAACAAAACATTACAGTTATAGAATGTATGAAGTAGTTTTTGTGTTTACATATTCAGTAAAGTAACTTGGGCCTTCCCCATCAATATCACTATTTTTTGGATTTGATAGATGGAAATTGACCATAAATCAGTGCACTATATTATATGTGTTCTTATATTGTTAAATGTACCCCAGTAATAATGCGGTGAATGAACAATGCATTAGCTATAATTAGAGATGTAATGACAGATAATAGATTTCTATTCTTATGCTATTCTGTTCGTAGAATAATTTCTTTAATTTTGACCTGGTCATTCTTCACCCCTGGGGGAGTTTACATCACACTGTCTGGATTGTGTTAGTACCTCCACCCATACACAGACACATACACACAACATAGCAAATGTTGGACACTACAAAGACACTTTTCCTGATTTTATGTCATGCTCATCAGAATAATATCAACTGATCATCACTGGTAAGGTATTTATTTTACTATTTACACTTAAACTATAATTTAACTGCAGTAATGTTCCAAAAGTGATTTGAGCATTGAGATTTTTCACTGTTTGTATCAGTCCGCTTGTCTGTGTTTGCATGATCCAGACAGTCTTTCAGTCTGTGTATTAGTGGTTTGGATTTTTCAGTGAATTTCTGCAAATTACATAGTTATGCAAGTGTTTTTTAATTGAGCCAATGAATCATTCACTCCACCAAATCATTCCAAAACACTGATTCATTCAGGAACAAAATATTGTTTCTTTGTGCTGTTCATATACATTGGTTGTTATTTGCTTTACCAAGCTGTATTTGCTTGGTAGCGCAATATTTACAATATTTTACATAAAATGTGAATTACTCAATGCTAACTTCTTATATATTGCATATTGAACTGTGCTAAATATAAAATATATTCACTGAAGCTATGCCCTAGTTTCTTTGTTATACATTTGAAAGAATGTATTTGATTCATTTGGGTAAGGCACAAGAATTAAGAGTCTGTCATACAGAAACCGTGACTTCTTTTTCTTTATAAAATATATGCATGTAATTCCATTTTAGCAAGTCATTTGTCATTGCCAAATAACTTTTTTTCTTAAAAAATGGACAGAAAATTCAGTGCATCCTTTTGCATGCTCTTTCATTTCTCCAGAGTTTGGCAAACTCCAGTGTTTTTCAATCCAGTGAAAAGGGAAGTCATTTACTTTGAGTATATTACGGACTGTTCCCATAATGACACTTGAGAATCAAAAAGACAAATATCTGTGTCAAGCTGCTCTCCTGTTCAGCACAGACTGTCATATTCAGTTCAATCCGATTTTATTTATGTAGCCTTTTAGAATTCATAAAGTGTATGTACAAAAAGTGTGTGTTTTCCATGAAACATTCTGTTAACTGCTCAGAGAGGAGTGTCAGAGTAATATCCATATGGAAGTAGTATACAGATATAAGATTATACAGTGAAGCAGACATAATGAATAAGTAATTACAATAGAAGGACCTATTTCATTAGACATTTCTCTCTTGGCTGATCATTATCTTAACAAATAGCTTCACAGATTTCAACTACTATTGTGTTTTATCATTAGTTAAAAAACAATATTGTGTGTTGGATGATTATTATATTTGGGAATGTGTTAGTTGATTTCAACTACAGTGACCGATTCTTGGAACACATCTGTATTTTTTTCTTCCACAGGAGCAAGGTGCAATTGAGAGGCCCATTAAATGGACCGAAAGCTTTTTACTATAAAAGTGCTGGTGTGAGAGTCTATCTGTGTGTGTACTGAGAAATCAGGCTGTGCAAAAAACTTTAAGTGAGTGTACCTTCACTTAAAGTTCACTCCAAGTCAGAAACAAGGATTGTAAGAAGGCATAATCAAAAGAAATGGGTCAGGAAGTTTGAACGTGGGAATGCGAGAATAGAGAGGGATTTTGTGAACCACTGTTCAGAGAGGAGGAAGTAGATTGTGTAATAATGAGAGTTTCATCTCTCATATACTTTTATTCGCACACTGTGATTCAGACGTCACGGGCGACTCACTCATTTCAAATTCTAATCATGATGAGTCAGTAAGTTAATCAACCGTTCTCTGAATGAGTAGTGTTTTATCACCACCTCCAAATTCATATGTGGCTAATTAAGGAGTTTTAAAGAGGCTTAGAGATTTAATGTTTGTATGTTTGTGCTGTACAATTTTAGTTTCTTAATGAAGTATGCTTTAGAAGAGCTGATTTCCTGCACACCAACAAAAATACTTTTTCTAAGTCAAAATATATCCGTACTGCGAGATTTGTGGGAAAAATCTAGTGGTGTTTTTTTTTTTTTTTTTTTTTTTTTTTTTTTTATAAAAATTTAAATGAAAAATGTGATACTTTTTTTTTTTCAGGTTTGCTGTGCTAGTTTGTAGGGCTGCGTAATTTGGCCAGAATTTTGCCATTTGTAATATGGTTTTAAAATAAAATAAAATAAAATTAAATTAATTAAAATTATGATTATTATTACTAAATAAATATTACTGAAAAAAAATATATAATCTAGAAGGAAAGAAAAATAATATAATTTTATTTTACATTGTAACTGGATATTGCAGTATTAATTTTGCAGTCTTAATTTCTTAATTTTCACACATTAAACCATCCAACTTTTATATTGTTGGAAAACCACAGACAGTATAAATGTGCTAAACCATATCACAATTTCATTTTTATTTTGATTAATCATGCAATTCTATTTTAATTCCATTAGTCATGAATCTTTTCCAAACCAGGAATCATGGTCAAAAAATTCACTGAATCCTTTATGCATTTTCAGATAAAGTTTCTTTAGCTATCAGACAGTCTCCTCCTGTATACGCGTACACATGAGGTTCTTGGTCATAGAAAGCTGCAACCTGAGAATACGTTACTTACGTTGCATTATACATTGTGCGCATTATGTAATGCAACAATGTGTGACATCAAACCGCTCCTACATTGCTGTGTATCATATAATATAATATTAGATCAATAAATCAAATCAAATCAAATCACTTGGGTGAATAAACCTAAACATAGCTTACTTATAGTTATCACTGCATATTAAGCTGAGATAGTAAAAAGTATTTTAACCTCACAAAAATTAAACACTTAATCTTTAGCTTAAACACACACAGAGGGCAGCTGCTCTCAGAATGAGCCTCATAACAAGCCGCTACACTTGAACCAAATTTGACCTGCTAGTTTGCCTAATGCATCCTATTCATGCATATTTATAAAAACTAAAACTAATAAAAACACTCACACAGGACAGAGTTCAATTATTTGATGTTTTGGGTGTTAAACTTATTGTAGCTGCCACTGATAAAAATGCCTTTGGTCATGAAGAATGGTGATGGAAAAGCTGTTTGATTATGTGACTGAAATTGTGTGACAAACACTAAAAAGATGAAAAAAAGTATGAAATGACCTCTTGAAATAATCTTCCAGGTGCATCTCTGTTAGATAGCTCTAGAAAGTTGGATTGAGAATATGTATGCTTGAGAACAACAGAAAGAAGAGAGAAAGTTACTATAGCGTAAAGGGGTTATGAAGACGAGAATGAGTGTGTGAGAGGAGAGAGGTGTGATATGAGTGAAGTGACTCATTTTTGGACTGTGAGCCCATATTATCATGCTGGAGGCAAGTCAGTGCTGCCCACTCATGGATCTCCCATGATGCCGGTGTGGTGGCCCACCAGTTCTTCTGAGGGAGTCACCGTCTGTGATGATAAACAGTGAAGGTCAAAACAAATCTTATTTAAATCTCAAATCTCATCTCTCTTTCTAGCTCTTTTCCAAAACCTAATGAGTTGCCTCGCTGCCTACAGCCTACACAAGCAGCTGCTTTATATGACAGCAGACTGGAATTGGACTTAAGTTGAGTGATTTTCAACACTTTTCAGGAATTCATACAAATAGCAGTTTGTATTTGTAGCTCTTGGGTGATTCATCAACTTAATACTTGATTTCAATATATAGTCGTCATGTTAGGAATGGCACAAATATTTAAGTATATTTAGGAACTTTTTGAACTCAATGAAAAACATTCTACATATGAACTGTACATGCGATACTTGTGTGAAAAGGTATCTTTTAAGGGACACATTTTGGAACAGGATTTTGTGTTAAGAGGTTTTGGAACCGAGCTTCTATCTATAAATCCTTAAATTTCATTTTCTTACTAGTCCTCTGGAGCCTCTTACTGAACTCTGCCTTTCCAAAGAAGATGACCAGCCACAAAATCTACTATTCTTGGGCTCTCTCCTTTATTGCATCTTCTTGACAAGTTAATATCTAACTCCTGTCCCTAAAATCTGTCCCTCATTCTCAAACCTCATCATCTCTGATTTCCATCCGGGATGAGCGGTGAACAGTATAAACGTACACAAGGCAATTTCATCTAATAAAAATTTCCTTCTCTGTCAGAGTCTTAAAGGAGTAGTTCAGCTAAAAATAAAAAGTAGATCATTATTCACTCACCATCATGTCAGTGCTATCCCTTATGACTTTCATTAAGTTATACAATAGCTTTCTGTGAGGAATGGACTGAAATGTATTTTATTTAATAATCAAATAATCTTCCATTTCAATAAGCAAAAGAATCATAGATTTTCTTCCATTTCAATAAGCAAAAGAATCATAGTTTTTAAAAGACTTCAAAAGAGCGGCCAGGATATTATTTCATTGGCGAGTAAATAATGACATCATTTTCATTTTTGGGGGAATTATTCATTTAAGCCAGGTCTCTCTTTGACCCTATGGAGCACCCCTGCTATAAAGGCCATAGGACCATGGTGCATTTTAATATGTGATCTAGTTGGGTTCTGGAGCTGCAGCTGCCAAGGCATTGAGTAATGACATCATAAACACAGAGACAGCCTCTGGGCTTTCTTGCTACTGTCTGACGCTTTGCTCTGCTCTGCTCCAGATGTGGACTTTATTGGAACAGGCCATCAGCATCCCGAGCACTGCCATGAGCCATGTTCTACAATATGTTTGAAATGAGGAAGAATACAGTATCTCACATGTATATACGGTATAAATGTAGCAAAACCCTGACACAAACTTTTCAGAATAACTGTTTTATTAGATGTGGGAGATCATCCTGTCACAGACTACCACAGAGGATCAGGTGGATTTATTGGCATAGTATCACAAGAATCTCAGTTCTTCACAGTTGGGCAGGTTAATGTTAATTTAACCTGCCCACTTCTGTTGATCTGTATACGTGCATCTAGTTTATCACTGTCGTTATATTAAATTTTTGTGGCTTTGCTCTTGATTTTGCTCTCATGTAGTTTTGTTTAAAAACCCTCGTCTTTCTTTTTTATTAAATGTCATCTCAAACTGTAATGACTCATAATTGGAACATCTGAAGAAAATGTCACTTTGATCAAAAGTGACATTAAAAACATTTATAAGACATATCAGAAGATTTCTATTTCAAATGAATGTTGTCTTTTGAACTTTGAACTTTTGAACAGTATATTTAAAAAGGGATATTTTAAATTTGAATAATAAAATTTTATACAATATAACTTTCTCTTCCTTTAGTTTCATACTCTTGGCACACTCAGCATGGCTCTATTTGTTCAGCAAAATGTATTCTTCTGTTATTTCCTTTACTGTGTCCATAGAAATGGTTTGTGCTCTGAATCTTTTACCATGACATGGAGAGCATTAGCATAATTCAGCTGCCGTCTTTGAGAGGGCTATTTCAACAGGTTTCTTATTTAATCATGCAGCTGCTGTGTTTGCTCTGACGTTTAATTCTGTACTGAAAACAGAACAGCCCACCATGCCCTTGTGATGCAAATGTCCGCACTGACCTCAGTCATCACTAGACTCCACACATACGGACAGCTTAGATATTGATTAAGTTTGTTCTCAGTTGTTTTGTGTCGCAGAATGATAGTGTTTAATTGGTTAAGAGTGAGAGATCTTTTTATGAAGTTAACGTTAAAGTTAAAGACAAGTTTGGGTAGACGGATGGATTTAATTTTAGCATTTGTGTGTTTGTCTCATTTGCTATCATTAAGTTGTATTATTTCATGTATCTGATATCATCTATCTGCCTCTCTTCTCTAAATATACACATTGTTGTCAGCCATTAAAAAATCCATTATATACAGAGATAAGAATGTTCACTGTTTTTCTCTTTTTCTGACGGCTTTGGAACAGGTGTGGGTTCATAATAAGTGTCTTTTACACAGCACAGTGTGTTCTGGGAAATACAAGTGAGAGAAGGAATGAGGGATTCAGAGAGACATGCAGAGAGAGAGAGTGAGAGAGAGTGAGTAGTAGTGAGATGGTATGATAACTGTTTATTTTGGTCTGTCTCCTGGCCTTCAAATGCCTTGAACTCAAACCACTTGGCGACAACACTGCTAATTCATTCTTAAAATATATACCAATCCTTTCAGCCCTGTAATCTATTCTTGATGGTAGTTAGTTAGGTAGAGAAATGTTTACGAACGGTTTCAAACTTTAACCTTAGCTTTCAGAGTGTAGGAAAAATCCTGCTGTTCCAAAACCTAGTCAGCTGCCAATGAAGGCAGTGTTAAAGGCGTTATAGGCATGATGATATCTTCTTTAGTAGCATTTAGGTTGCATTTCAAGTTGCATATTCTTCTCTGAGAATGCAATCCTGTAATGCATTTCAACAAGCCAAGTCAAAACCCATCCAAAACAGAAGATGAAGCAAGAGAAATTACATTACTTTCATTCTTAAAGTCAGCCTGAAATGAAAATTTCTGTTTTCTAAACACGTTATTGATCAAAAATCAGAAACATTTGTTTTCACCTTGTAATTTTTGTTAAAATTGTCTAACCTACTATAGATCTCCTGGTGAAATTACAGATTCTCTCTGGTGATGTATATCAGATTTCTCCAATCATTTAGTCCATTTAAACTCCACCTTTTTTTCTTTTTTTCTTTCTTTTTTTCTTTTTTTTTTTTTTACATCCAATCAACAACAAGTGGATTGAACCAAGTCCCACCCTACATTTTTTGTTTTCCAGTCTTCTGTTTTATTCTGATGTACATCACAATACAAAAGAAGATCTGTCACTACTTCTGTTTCATTGTGACTTTTTATACTGTTGTTTTTTTTTATAAAATAGTTGACTCTAACTGTAAAATATGTATTTTTATGCTTTTTAAAGTAAAACACCATTACTTTGGTGACATGCTAATGCAAACATTATTGAAATAGTACTGTGTGAATGAGTTTTAAAATCCACTACTGTATCATACACACAGATCCTCTTTGTTAATCAGAGTACAGTGTGTAGGCAGTCAAAGGTTTATGAATATGTCCTGACCCCTACATAGTGGATGGAATGACCTTTTTTCTATAACCACAGCCTTCGCAAAACTTTGTGTGTAGTAACACCTGCAATGAAGGGCAGATCTGATTTTATGAGTATGGCATCTTGATGCTTTGAGCTGCAGATATGTGAACTGACCTCAAAAGTGTTGAATGCTGTGCAGCTTTAATAAGATACTCTGACGGCTATCTCATTTGGCATTTAAATACAGCCTTTAAAAGATAAATGCTTAAGTTATTTTCTCGAACCTGGTGCTTAGTAATTTAAAAGCAGCAGTCTGAGAAAGGATGCAGCTTAATGGATGTTAAAAAGAAATGTCTCATAAATATGTTATATAATGTTGTTATATATGCATGAGTGCAACACACACACACACACACACACACACACACACACACACACACACACACAACAAAAAAAGATATATTATCTAGATTTATTATCTATGTTGTTTTTTTCTATTGTTTCTTTTTAATATATATATATATATATATATATAATGTTGTTTTTTTATATTATCTAGAATATATATATATATATATATATATATATATATATATATATATATATACACACACACAGTACAGGTCAAAAGTTTTGGAAACATTACTATTTTTAATGTTTTTGAAAGAAGTCTCTTCTGCTCATCAAGCCTGCATTTATTTGATCAAAAATACAGAAAAAACAGTAATATTGTGAAATATTATTACAACTTAAAATAATAGTTTTCTATTTGAATATACTTAAAAAAAAAAAATTTATTCCTGTGATGCAAAGCTGAATTTTCAGCATCATTACTCCAGCCTTCAGTGTCACATGTAACATCCAGTCTATCACATGATCATTTAGAAATCATTCTAATATTCTGATTTATTATGAGTGTTGGAAACAGTTCTGCTGTCTAATATATTTGATGAATAAAAGGTTAAAAAGAACTGCATTTATTCAAAATAAAAAAAAATTCTAATAATATATATTCTAATAATATATTTTCTTTACTATCATTTTTTATCAATTTAACACATCCTTGCTGAATAAAAGTATTGATTTTATTTAAAAAAAGAAAGAAAAAAAAAAAATTACTGACCCCAAATTACTGACCAGTAGTGTATATTGTTATTACAAAATATTTATATTTTAAAAACATAGCTTCTTTTTTTTTTTTTTTTTTTTATTCATCAAAGTATCCTAAAAAAAGTATCACATGTTTTGAAAAAATATTAAGCAGCAGAACTGTTTCCAACTTTGATAGTGAATCAGCATATTAGAATGATTTCTAAAGGATCATGTGATAATGATCCTAAAAAATTCAGCTTTGCATCACAGAAATAAATGATAATTTAAAGTATAATACATTTAAAAAATAATTATTTTAAATTGTAATAATATTTCACAATATTATTTTTTTTTCTGTATTTTTGATCAAATAAATGCAGGCTTGATGAGCAGAAGAAACTTCTTTCAAAAACATTAAAAATAGTAATGTTTCCAAACTTTTGACCTGTTCTGTATATATATATATATATATATATGTATATATAGATACATATATGTATATATAGATAGATAGATAGATAGATAGATAGATAGATAGATAGATAGATAGATATATTAAATAGATAGATAGATATATAGATAGATATAGTTAATTGTTCAGTTTTGATTTGTAATGTTAGTTTGTTTTGGGTTTTTAATGTTTTTCGAATTACATTGTGAGTTTTTGAATACTATTTTGCAGCTAAGTGCAGCTGTGTTGTCATCTTTTCCAAGTTTGAAGGGCATTTTCTCAGTATGACTATGTTCAGTAAATGATGGAATCAATGCTATAAATCTGGGGGGAACGGTTTCCCTCACATTGTGATATTTAGGACAAATCAGCAGAAGGTGTTTCTCGTCCTCTATTAGCTGTAGATCACAGTGTCTACAGATCCTCTGCTCTTGCTCTGTCCATGTGTCTATGTCTTCCTCTCTCTATTTCTAAATCATGGTTACTTAATATGTATTTAGAGAATTTGTCTCTCTTTAAATGGTTTAATTAAAAAATAATTGGTGAATTTAGTGATTCTGTTGGGTTGAGTAGTATTGGAGTTCATTTTGAAGGTCAAAGTTTGTTTTTAGTGATTCACTGACTCACTTGTTTTGTTCCTGAATGAATCATGAATGAAGCGCTTCAATGAAGGATTCATTGACTCATTCGTAAAGACAGTCATTTGTCGCCACCTACTGGCGAAACTTTATAACCGGCTTAAAGAATCATTTAAAAAAAGTCCCTGTTATTAATAGACAGACTAGAATAATTATAAACGTTATTCAATAATGTAAATATTTTTATGTCTTATCTATTACTATATGTATTTTCTAATTACTAGAACGCTGTGATCAATCAATTTTTATAACTGGTTAACGTTCAAGGGCTATTCAATAGTGTTTCAGTCCTGCTTTGGTTGATAATATTGGTCTATTGTATTTAATTTTTGCAGATTGCTGTCCATTAATATATACATAAGGATAATTGTTTCCTTGCAGTTTCATATTTTCTGTAATGCATTCACAGCACTGAGATCTGTTTGGCATTAAGTTACGGGACTTCAGAATTAGCCAGGGTGAGTTTAGTGTTAAAGTTATAAGGTGGAAATTATATTTAAATGTATTCAGACTGTCTCACTAAGGATTGTGATTAAGTCTCACATCTGCTTTGCGTTAAACAGAAGACTCTGTGTGCTGGAACTGGCTTCTGCTGCACACACACACACACACACACACACACACACACACACACACACACACACACACACACACACACACACACACACACAATCGGAATACAGAATCAGCATAGTGAATCAGAGGAGTCTTGTCTGTATTTTAGCTGTGTCTGCTGGGTAAAGCAGCATCAAGTAAAGGCACTGCTTCTCCCTGAGGAGTCTCACCTCATTTCATTTCTCTCGCCTGGTCTTCTGCTCAGAAGATGTGTTACCTGCAGTTTCAGAGAGCAGGGGTTATACATCAGAGTTCAGATAACACATACTTTCTCCTCAAAGGCAGCATTTATTTTGCTCATGTACACAGATCAAACAACAAACACATTTTAACTTTTTATATATGCATCAAAACGTCTACACTTTTCATCTTGTCAGTGCACCTGTTGTACTGAACTCTCCCATGTCTCTTCTGAGTTTTTTCTAGTCATTTTTGCTATCATTTATACAAGACCTGAATTTTAAAAGCGTGGGTTTTCTTTGTAATTTTTTCTCCTGTTCCATAATCCAGAAACAACTTTGAAGAATCCATGATTTCCCCAAAATGTATGAACACTGTGGCACAATCAAAATATTGGTATGTTGGTCTGACTGAACCAGGCCACACAACAACATCGACTCAACTCAATGGGAGGCATTCAAAATTATGTTTGAATTGAACATAAAAAAAAGTTTAGGAATGCTTCTACTTTTAAGTATTAAAATAGGGTCACAATAGGGTCAAATAGTTATATATAAAAAAACTGTTATATTATGTATACTAACAAAATTGTTATAACATTCATAAAAATGTAAAAGTGTAAGTGCAACATTTGCTTAAAATTAGATTATTGTAACATTTAGTATATATTATTACAAATTATTATATTAAATATGCATAATGTATTATGCAGGAATGTATTCTCTTTCTTTAAAAGAAAGAATTCTTTTTAAAATATTATTTTTATTAAAATAAGCTCACTGTTTAAACACCATCCACATTCTTAAAAGTATTTTTTATGCACAAGATGGTTTTTATTCTCTCTCCTCTGTTATCCGTTATACTTTAATAATTCCATGCTAATTCATTTTTCACAATTGTAACTAGTAGGTTACTGTGTTTCATTGTTTCTCTCTTACTTTGGGATGAAATATAACCTGGACATGTTTTCATGCGTTTTACCCGTCTCCTTCTATAGTGACTTTCAGTAGAAGCCATGTGCCATTTCTGTGAGGCATGAAGGAGGAGAGATCAGGAAAGTACATGAGGTGACAGAAAATTACAGAGAAAAAGAGAATGTCCCGAATTTGCTGAAAATGTGAGGCCTTTGAAAAATTACATAGCACGAGCACTAATATTACCTCAGGGTCAGTTATTGTGTTATTTTTGTTGCGTATGTTTTCCTGCCCTGTTTTCCAGCACATGCAGTGCAGAGAGGGAGGGAAGAACATTACAGTTTCTATTCTGGATTAGGTTGTGAATGAACAGCTCTCTCTTTCTCTCTTCCGACTTTCTCGCTCCTATTCTTTTCTACCAAAATAGCTTTAATAAAAGATAATGGAGCCTTGATAGAGATTATCCTATCAAATCCTGGATTCAATAATATGTTCATTATTTTCTAATCCAGCACCAGATTTACTGTGTGTAATTTTTTTATTTCAGTGCTTATAATTGTGGTCAACAGGTGCTATTTAGGTCTTGTATACAGCCATACTACTCTTTGGGTTAAGAAGCACATTAGATATTTGCTAATAAATTGATGTTAAGTTTAATTGCAGCGCCTTCTTGTGGAATAAATATGCTACTGCTTAACTTATTGCATTATACACTGTTTTTATACAGTCTATGGTTATACACTGTATAAATGCTGCAAAAAAAATAAAATAACCATAAGGCAACATAATGCATTCAGTTAAAATTAAATGAGTCTTTGTTTAGCCAATTTGGAATTCATCATTTAGTAAAATGCAAAAATGTCTTTCTCTAAGATAATAAATTCTGGGAAGCTAAAGTTTTTTTTTCAATACATTGTCAAATTTTCATTCACACATAGATAATACAACGCGGATTCTGCAGTCTTTGCTTCTGAAGAAAACATCTTGCAATGCAGTGATAAAATGTGCAGTAGTCTTATACTGATGCACGTGGACCTCAATAATAGTGACAGTCAACAAACACCATATGCAGTAAAAAGATGACTAACTATCAACAATGAAAACAACAACATAAGCATAGTCAACAAACAGCAAAGCAATAATCGTGTAACAGTAAACACAATTTATTCATGCTGCATTGCATGCTGGGAGATTGCAAAGCCTTAACAAATCATAAAAAATGGTTCAAGATGAAACTGTTTGTTCACACAGCTGTATTAGTGTAGTTAGGACCAAATTTTAGGGGAATATTCTGTCTAATGTAGATTTAAATCTTATTTGTGACTCGAAAAGCCTTGCATGGTAGATAATATAAAGTATAATAATTCTGAGGTATTTCAATGTCTTGCATCTTGTATCGTCTTGAGAACCATAATCGTTTGATTTGTTTTCTGGTTGGGTTTGCCTTCATTTGAGGTCAAAGAGAGTGTAATGGACTTTTGTGCCCTATGATCATGTGACTCATGTGACTGTTTGTGGCAGTTTTGTGGAACAGTGCATGTGTGTGTGTGTTGTATATGCGCAATAGGAGTAGAGGACGTGATTTGTTTTTGACAACTTCCTCTCACAGTCTCTCCAGCAGTGCATATGAAGGTGACAGTACAGGAGTCGCTGCAGGGAGACAGTGCATTAACATTCCGAGACACTTTATTGCTGTGGAAAGGTAGGTGAGAGGATGCTAAGAGGCAGATCTTGTGAAGCTGTTAGTGCTAGACTACATTGCTGGAAAGGGCCATTTCAGTGTCACGATCAATAAATATTGAAACTGTGACAGATTATGGTACATTATTATAATGCTCAACTATTAATTATGAACAGTTCCCCAGGTTTAATAAGAAAAGCTTGTGCTGCCACAAGTGTAATGGCAATATTTAAAGGCAATTCCATTGAAGTGTTTTGTTGTGAAACATAATATTAGGAAATGCTTCAAATCTTGAAATCATCTTTTTCTCAGTTCCCAGTGAATGTCATGGAAACAGGGTTAAATTTAAACTGTAAACACTTTATTTGACTTCTATTCAATGTTTGTGGGTATTTTGCTTCTATTTTAATATTGTTTTATTCAATGGATTTTATGGTCTTTGTATTTCTGTGTGTGTGTGTGTGTGTGTGTGTGTGTGTTGTTTGTGGTTGTTTTGTTTTTATTCTACCCACACATCTAAATTATTTTGCTTAGAATTAGATACTTAGTAAGCACTCGTTGCCATGACAACTGAAAGTTAACAAGAAGTATCCAAGCATCTCAGTATTGCCAGACATTTTTCAGTCCTGTAATTCTCACATTTTTTTCTATCACTAAACAAGTCTCTAATTTTGACTAAGCCAACATTTATTTGAATATTGTATTTTAAAATAACTTTTTTTCTTCTATAATATATTCTAATATTCCTGTGATGGTGGGATGATTTTTTTTCATAATATTGTTGGTGTATTCTTTGTTGTAAAATATTTTATAAATGATTCTGATATGCTGATTTGCTGCTCAAGAAACATTTGTTTTATCATCATAATGATGAAAACTGTTTTGCTGCTTAATATTTTTTGTGGAAACTGAAAATAAAATTCAGGAAAATAAATTCAGGGCTCTTTGATGAATGCAAAAGAGCAGCATTTATTTAAATTAATATTTTAATTGATTTTTTTAATTTTCTGATCCCAAAATATTTAAACTGTAGTTTATATTTAGTTCATTTATTTTATGTATTTAAATATTTAATTACATTAATTAATTAAAAAAAATAATCCTGAAACTTTAAATCACCATGCAAACAAGTCTAATCATTTTTATTTGAACACTGAAGAATGGTCAGAACAAAATGACCCAGACTTGGTGCATTTAATCATCAGTAGGCTGGCATGTAAGTAATAATGTGTTGAATTATGTGTCTGGGGGAAGTAAAAGCAAGCACAAGAGTGTGTCATTATGGCAGTCTGCTACTGTTGAGAACAGAAAGATTTTTCCTCAAGTGCTAGCTTGTGAATATGTCTTGATTTGTCACAAAAAGTGTCAGGTACATATTTCTAAAACTCAAAAACAGCAAAAGCATACAGGGGGGTTTATCACGGTGGGCATCTCTGCAGTATCTGCCTTAGTCCGTGAGGTGGAAGACAAGAGGAACCCGTCTTATAGCACTAGTAGATTTGCTTTAACATACAAGCTTTCTTTTCTTTAGTACTAAGTCAGCAAGTCACTCCCTTTTAAACATGGAAATAATCATGAAATGTCTATCATATTCAGCTGACAAAGAGTGTGACTGCAACGTCAGTGTTTTTCCCATGAAAACACAACGCGTTTCATTACTAAATTACTTTTAAGTTTTTGGCTGATTATCTTTGAGGAAGATTCCCTGTTTGATTTATAGTTTTTAGTCTGCTTTGTGTGATTTCTCAGCCCACATGTTAATAACTCAGCATTCATTTTACTGGTAAACACCAGGCTGCGCTCAATAGCATCAGGCATTTGCCGTCTTCTCTGATGTAACACATACAAACAAAACTTGTGCATCTAATACTGTAGACACTGGCCATAGTTGCTTTAGATTTATGAATATGAGATACTGAAAAAGATGCATGCTTTTTTCAGTAAGACCATGAAAATGAATCAATTTCGCAACTTCAGGTGCTGCAGTGCATTGTCTGATGTTCAACTTAAATTCACACTTTGATGTATTTTTATTGGCTCTTTAATGTCTCAAATTAGTTCCACATTTGTTCTTCAGCAGTCTTAAAGGGTCAGTAAACACCCAAACAAAGGGCTTGTTCAAGAAGTACTTGATGATCCTGTATTGAGGATAATCAGCCATTGGTCACGGTTAAGATGTGACCAATATCCTCCCGGGGGCGAAAAGAGAAAACAATCCTCTGTGTGTAAAAGTAGCTGGAAGGCTTGAACATCCTTCAAACATCCTGAGTCTCTTCCGTCTGCTCTCTTTCTATCGTTCAGATTATTTTATGTTGCCGTTGAAATCAGACCAAAGATTTATATGCAGCTTTTCATAGAGCATAATATATACATTTTTTTTGTTGTTGTTCATGCAGTTTGTATGGAGATTATATTCTTGGAAAAAGTTTGGGGTCATAAGATTTTTGTTTTTGAAAGTTGTCTCTTTTGCCAAGACTGCACTTATTTGATTAACAATAGAGTAAGAGTCATATTATGAAATATTAGTATTACAATTTAAAACAATTGGTTTCTATTTAAATAGATAAAATGTCATTAAATTCTTTGATGCAAAACTGAATTTTCCTTCAAAAATCATTCTTATATGTTGATTTGCTGCTCAAGAAACATTTCTGTTGTTGAAAACATTTTGAAGACACATTGAAGATATTCCATCGCTTTGGTTAAAAGCGTCTTCTAAATGACTAAACGTAAATGTAAAACAGTTTTTAATATTTTTGTGGACACTGTTTGGTTTATGTTGTTTTATAAATGACTAAACGTAAATGTCCAAAACAACAGAATTTTCTTTAAATATATATATATTTTTAATTTTTTTAACAAATATTTTTAAATATATATCTTTACTGTCACTTTTTATCAATTTAATGTATCCCTGCTAAATTTTAATGTATTTAGGTGTATTGTGGTGTATTTAGAACTTCTTTATACTTTATACTATACTATACTATACTATACTATACTATACTGTTTAAAACAAAGCACCATCAAAGAAACTGCACACATTGAATTTTGACAGTTTTACTAGTTGCTTGTTAAAGACACAAACTGAGTACAGAGCTGAAACCAAGCAATAAAAAACAGTTTTTAATATTTTTGTGGACACTTTTGTGGTATAGTTCTTTCAATTTTGTTTTGATATGTGTGGTTTACGGAGTTTGTACAGTTCTTTTTTCCAATGCATAAAAATGTCCTCCCAGAAGTGTCAGAATGGCCTGCCACCCTGAAAGAACTGCTCTCAGAACGATCAAGAAAAAAGCCCCGTGTGTGTTGTTATATTGACACTACCATACTCCCTAAAAGTTCAGACTCCTATCATTTTAAAGCTTCTTTTATAGATTGCTTTTCATGAAATGTTTAGGGTTGTGTGTGTGTGTGTCTGCACGCACACTTAAAAAAAACCCACCCTAAAATCGTAGCTTGACGCTGATTGGTTGTTCGTCATCGCCAGGACACGCCCCGTCTGCGGAGCATGAGGGTTTCACACAGTGACATCCGGCCTCTGCTGTTATTTCAAACAAGCTTTTTATCTCAAGTTTTTTTTAGACGTGGTTTTCGGTGCAGGTCAAAACAGTGAGTTATCAGGTTAAAGTGTAAGGTCTGCTAAACCGCCAGCAGGTAATTGCTCCGAACACAAGTGCAGCGCATGAGCTCGCTGTGATCATGGTGCTGAAATCTGAAGATGGAATCGGTGAGTGGATCTTATAACTTTTCTTATTTGCAGTGGCCAGTGGTGTTTACATATCATTGTTGTGGCTTGGTTTTTGTCTCCTGTCATTTGGGCTGTTGTATGTTAATGGAAAGGGAGTCGATCGATATCCAACAGGTCCATTCTTTCTGAAGGGAAATGTGTAACGATGTTTGTGAATGAATCATTCGTTCGATTCGGATCTTATTGGTGAATCGATTCAACCGTTGCACAAGACCAATCTGTGCTGCGTTTTCCAACAGCAGCGTTCCGTCGTTAGTGTTCAATGGAACTTTTGGAAAACACACCCCTGAAAGATTATTTCACGCTGTTGTTTTTCGAGTCAGCATCACAGTGAATAGTATAACTGAGCTGTCTTTTCGATTCGTTAACCGAGAACCAATGCTTGAGCTGATAATGAGAGACAGTTTGACTCGTTTGGTGAAAAGTTATTGTATTGCATATATAATTTACTTACAAATAAAAGTTACAGGAAATAATTTTGTTTTAATGTAACTGATTTAGCAATTCTTTTTTAAACTGCTATTTGAAATTAACTGTTTGAAAGAATTTATTCAAAGAAATTAGACTCAAAACTATATTCACTGCAATGCACAGTGTAAAGTGGTGCTATCTATCTATCTATCTATCTATCTATCTATCTATCTATCTATCTATCTATCTAAGCCTATTATAATTATTTTAGCTCATTCTATGGATGTTGTTATCATGGTGTTTCTGAGTGAGTTGGAATCATTTCCCAGCCCTCCATGAGAGGGTTAGGATGGCAACAAAATTGCTCAAAATGCATAATAGAATGATCAAAGAAAGAGTTGCTCAGTTTTCTTTCAGAAACAAGCAATAGTAAAGTAGTTTTGATTTTTAATGTTTGATTGGAAAAGTCTTTTTTCACTCTTTGCCTCTCTCCCTTTTGTCCATTCAGATGTGAGTTATGCATGTGCTGACACAGAGCCGCTCAGTCTCATATGAGACAAACAGGATGCTCTGTTCAGAAATAGCATGGTCACACTACTGACAGACGTAATGAACCGATGAGGGATAAATGATAATGCCCTGATGTTGCATATCAGTTTGTTAAAGAATGTTTATTTTCAGCTTTATTATCTTGATTTATGTTTTATTCCTTTTCGACAATATTTTTGGATGCAGTAGTGGTCGACCGATATTGTTTTTTTGAGAGCTGATGCCGATATCTTGGAAAGCAGGGGGGCCGATAGCCGATATAATTAATTGAATTAACATTTAAGAAATTTGAAATAATTTGACAGTGGATTAAAAAATAAATGTGAAAAATAAAAATACTTATACTTTAGATGACAAAGTATTTTTCACAAATAAATAAATATTTAATAAAAATATAATTAAAAAGGAAATAGGCCTAAATACTGTAACCAACAGGGCACTCGGTATTCTGGGAAGTTTGTGTGCATTGGGAATCATATTTTTCACATAAAGCCAGGGTAATACTCATTTTACATACAGCACACAGAGAGAATGACATGAATATGACAGTGGACAAATGCATAAAGTGCAGCATAATTTGAAATCATGAGTTTATAATTTAAATCATTCAATTCACACGGATCGACCGTCACACAGAGAACACGCGATCATGCTGGATAAAAATGCACACTTCACAAGATCTCACAGCTGGATTTGACTGAGTTTGCAAGGTTTGTGATATTAAATGTTCATTAGTCATTCAAAGATTTGTTTAAATTATATAAATGCGTATTTGCAGAGCAGATCAATTAAGTCGCTTTAGTGTACACTTTAGTGTCTTCTTTCTATTCCCTTTTTTTCTAAACATCTCTTTCAGTATTTTTTTTTTTTTAAATCATTTCTTAATTTTTTCTTTAATGCTTCCAGTGCTGTTTTTTTCTTTAGTTTGTGTTTCTGTAGTTAAACTTTTTATTGACCTGTCAGTTAAATAATAATACTAATAATAATAATGCACCTGTTCTGTTTAAAAAATAATAGATTTAATATATTTTTGTACATTTTGATTGAATATTGACTAAAATGTTTATTTTAAAGTTTATCATAATTTGTCATAAATTGTTTTTATACACATTTCTATTATATTGGCCATAATTTTTTTTTACTGTGGGTCCATAAGATTTTTACAATGTTTTTAAAATAAATATTTAATACTCACCAAGTCTGCTTTAATTTGATCAAAAATGTGGTTAAACAGTAATATTGTGAAATATTACAATTTAAAAGTACTGTTTTGTATTTTAATATATTTTAAAATGTTATTTATTTCTGTGATGGCAAAGCTGAACTTTAAGAAGCCATTGCAGTATGACATGATCTTTTAGAAATCATTGGTGCTGCTCAAGAATAATTGTTTATTATTATCAATGTTTTTCCATTTTTTAAAAAAATGTATATTGTGTAATTGTGTAGTGAAAAATTTTGTTGAAATTGTGATAAATTAAATAGCCTATAGAAACCTTTTGTAACACTTAATGCCTTTACTGTCAGTTTTGATAAATATAAGGCATCCTTGCTGAATAGAAAAAAAAAAACTTACTTAATCCAACTTTTTAAATGGTAGAGTACATTGAAATAGCACATGGGGCAATTCTGTACAGCCACAGTGTGGAGCTCTTGAGTGTGCTGAAATGAGTATGTGTGCTGGGGGAGGAGACAAGAGGAGAGGGTTACAGAGAGCGATAAAGAGAAAGAACATGAGGAGGAGAGGAGGGGGTCATTTTCTGAAACAGCAGAGTTTGTGGCGAGAGCAGAACAGTCGAGATCTCAAACTGGCCACCTCATCTTCCAGTAGCATCACTTCCACTCACACATGGAGCGCTGGAGATTACTGAAAGATCTTGTGAGTTAGGCTTCTGCTGGTATTTCTGGGTGACAATAACACATGAAGGTGCATTTATTCAGCTTAATGGATTAAAAAAAAAGAACTGGGAAGCTGGAATTGTGAAGGCTTAGAACTGTCATTCAGCACTACAGGATTACTTCTCACAGGTATGTTGCTATTTTTATTTTTGGGCATTTACAGTCATTTGTTTTCATTCATAATTTGACTAATTTCTTAAATGTAGCAGTGCATGTGCCACATCTTATAAATCGAATGCACACTTTGACAAACCCAATGCCAGTTTGTTTTGCTGGCCTGTGGATGGCTTTTCCCCTCACTAGTTGAATAGTCATCATAGATTGAGAGTCAGTGTGACATCAAGAAACTCGTGGCAGCCACAGGACTTGTAGCCTGTTTAGATGGAGGCTTTGTATGAGCTTCTGGGATGAGTTGATTACGCTGTTATTCTGATCTGTGGCTTGTGTTCTTCAGCTGCCTTTCTTATCAGTGTGTTTGCAGAGACAGTGCTTAGACAGAGCAAGTGGTGGGTGTTCTTGTATCAACTGATGTTTGAACCAAGATACTTGGTAGTTGCGGTTTTGTGGTATATATTGGCTCTGTGGCAAAACCTGGTAAGCTGCCTTCTAAGGCCTTAAAGGGATACTCCACCCCAAAATGAAAAATTTGTCATTAATCACTTACCCCCATGGTGTTCCAAACCCATAAAAGCTCAGTTCGTCTTCGGAACACAATTTAAGATATTTTGGATGAAAACCGGAAGGCCTGTGACTGTCCCATAGACTGCCAAGTAAATAACAGTGTCAAGGTCCATAAAAGGTATGAAAGTTGTTGTCAGAATACTCCATCTGCCATCAGACGTGTAATCTGGGTTATATGAAGCGACGGGAACACTTTTTGTAAGCGAAGAAAACAAAAATAATTCCTTTGTCAGCAGTCTCCTCTGTGTCTCTCCATATCACTGTACGCTCTTCTGTATCATCTGCGCTACAAGGATGCACTGTTTTCTTTCAAATCAAAGCTAAATACACATAGAAACAGCACATCCTTGTGGCGCAGATGATACAGAAGAACATACGCAGTATACGGTGATATTGAGAGACACAGAGGAGACTGTGGACAAAGGAATTGTTTAATAAAGTTGTTGTTTTTTTTTTATTCGCTTACAAAAAGTGTTCCCATCACTTCATATAACTCAGATTGCACGTCTGATGGCAGATGGAGTATTCTGACGACAACTTTCATACCTTTTATCGACCTTGACACTGTTATTTATTTGGCAGTCTATGGGACAGTCACAGGCCTCCCGGTTTTCTTCGAAAATATCTTAAATTGTGTTCCGAAGATGAACGGAGCTTTTATGGGTTTGGAACGACATGGGGGTAAGTGATTAATGACAAAATTGTCATTGTGGTTTGGAGTATCTCTTTAAACCAGTGGTTCCCAATCCTGGTCCTGCAAATTAATTTTCTGCCAGCAGGAGGCGCTTTTAAAGTGGGACAGATAGAGGTTTCTCCGGTAACGCTGTACACAAAGCAGTGTTCTGCTCACAAATGCTGCTTTATCAGGCATTACAGGTGAGATGAAATAAAAAATGACATCGAAATTGGTATATCATACAGTGATATAAAAACACCTGTGCCGGTTTTCGATTTTTAAACGTGCAGTGCTCATGTTTATTCAACAAAGTCAAAGCCTTTGGGAAAATATTTGTGGATAAATCAAATAAATCAATGTATGGGAAACCCTGAGATCCCATGAGGTTTAGTTCGACTGAGCTTTGGTTGACCATATTTGAGAGAGCTCTCAGACCCTTGATAGACAGATGAGAATAGTTTTTGTGCACAAAGAAAACAAAAATAACGACTTTATTCAACAATTCTTCTCCTCCGCGTCATCCTGGCGCCATTTTGGAGAGTATCACGATGCATGTGTGTGCTTTCCTCTGCACGTAAACAAGGTGCAGCACATGCGTGTTCTACATCAACAGCAGTGTGCACATGCATTGTTTACATGCAGATTAAAGCATGTGCATGCATTAATTAGATTGAACTTCTTTTAGAAGCATGTTTCTAGTCAGCTTTTTTTTTATTTTATCTGGGCACTTGTTGCAGTGGATTATGGGATTGCCTCCTCCATAAAGGATGCATGTGATGTTACCTTATTTGACCCAAGTGAGGTATTTTGGAAAGCAGCCCGAAGCTTGCTACCTACCACTGCTTCGGATGTTTGATTTCTTGACATGCTTTCTGCTCTCCAAGTCTGAAACCAAAACTGGGGTTCGCAGGATAAAGGATCATTCGCAGCAGACATGGCTAATAAGAGATGTTTGGCTAGCATTTTTCCAGGGAAAACAACCTCTGTGTTCTACATGTTTCCTTTGGACCTTTACAATGTCAAGCTGACAGCACGTAGCCAGTGACTTGATTAATGACAGCACATTCCTCTGCCCCTGCGGTGTGTTTGCAGGGGTGACACGTCTGGTATTTAGTGAGTGTGTTGAATTGACCTGGTCAGCAGAGACAGTATGTTAGGCATGGCATCTTGGCTCACGCCGTGGGTCAGTGTGGCAGAATAAAATATGATGAGATAAAATGGGCAAATGTTGTAGTATTACTGGTTTGTTTGAATGTAGAAAGTATCATTTATAGACTGTCTTCTGCCTGTTTTTCCATTCATGAAGGTATTAAAGTATAGTCATTTGGTGGCGACGTGCACATGAGCAATGGTTCGCGTGATTATGGCCTGCTCTGACAGTCACATGGCTGTGCCGTGAGAGATCTGTAGGGTGATGCACTGCTGTGAATGTGCCAAGAGGTGCCACCGCTAGTGACACTGAGCCAGAGCTGGATCACATTACCCAGGAGTGCTTGCCCTAGTTTGATATCTCGTTTTAGAAACGTATCTGGCACTTAGAGGATGTGATGATACAGTGATTCCACTAAGAATCAATCTTTATTACTTTGACTTATATCATGCACCTTTTTTTTGTATTAGTAATTTTAGTACTTCACTTACTAACAAACATACTTATTTCAGTTAGTTGCCAAGACAGTCTTTTTAAAGTTTTTTTCAATTTAAGTTGAAGTTTTTCTAATGTTTATATTTGTTAAAATAAAAACGTAATATGTGTATTTTGTCAGGAAGATTTGTGTTTTTTTGTGTGTGTGTGTTTTCTTTTATGTCTGTTCACGACCTTCTCTCTAACTTTCTTTTATGTGTTGATTTTGAGAACATAATAAGTGTTAAAAATCTTAGATTTAAGTTACATATGTGTTGAAGTGACCATTTCATAGTACCCCTCTATTAAGCTGTAATGCTGAACAGAGGTCTGAGGCAATACACAAAACATAAAAGCCCACAAGAGACACCCCACCTCCCATAAAACTGCAGCCACGTGGCTTGCAAACTCTTTGACATCAATTTAGAGCGGCTTCTCCCTGAAGATTTATATGCTCATATCGATGTCAAAGGCAGACATGTGTCTCTGCGGCAGTGGCACCTGCCTGCGAGTTCGGACCAACATTTGACTTGGAAATTAATAGTACCTTTCCTGGGGTTGAGAGCATTCCAGCTTGGATTAAAAACCTTGTTGCCACGGCCCAACATGGAACCAGGGATGCCCAGCTTCAGCTTATGAATTTGGATAACTCAAGCCAGGCTTGAAGCTGCAATATTGATTTCATGAATAAACATGTTTGTATCAAACCAGCTACTGGCAACTGGTGTGATGTTTGACTGGCTTGCTTTTATTCTCACTCTTAATTTACATTCATGAGATGATTTGGTCTTTTTGACAGTCTGTTATTAATCTTGAGATTGAGGCTAAAGACCCTATAATCAGAATTTAGTTTATGTCTAATCATTTATTCTTATTCTCCTAAAAAAGGACATAAAACTGCACATGTAATGATGTTTTTCTGTTCTTGGTAAGTTGATTAAACACATTAATTAATTACTTATCCTGCATTGTAGATTTTTGTCCAATCAGATACTCCCTTGGATGACAATGTCCCTCCCCAAATACTAACAGCAATGGACTAGTAAGTAGCAAATTAAAAGATGTGAATCTAACTAAAGCCTATTGGTGTTTTTTAAAAAAAAAAAAGAAAAAAGAATTTGCTTTTTTTAAGGGATTGGTGAAATATTGCTTTAAGTCTGTAATTTTTTTAAACATAATTTTTGGTCTCAAAAGCCTTACCTTGAGTCTTTAATTGGCTCCATCTCAGCTTGTTTTCTCAGCACACATGAATATTAAACCAGGACTTTGGCTTCTAATAATTCATTAGGAGTGTGCTAATGAAATGCTAATGCAGTTTTAACATAAACGCTGTTGTGTTTTCAATGGCAAGCGCATGAGGAAGCATTAGGCTCATAACTGCCTGGATGTGTGCAGATGCATAATGGGCCTCCAATGGGTACCATTTGTAGTGTCATGTATATGTATGAAGATACTCAAACGTCAACCTGCTGTGAGTTTATCCGTGTTTATCAGTGGCCCACTGGCCACACTTTATTTGACAATATATTGTGGCGACTAACTTGAAAGCTTCCGTTAATAATGCTGTCTATGCTGCAAGCAACTGTGCTGATTATAATGCAGTGTAAACAGATTTGTTGATTATAATGGTTGCATTCCAGTTTTGTCACTGCACGCCAAATTGCAGAAAAGGTGTAAACATGTTTAATATACATAATTGGTAGAGTTATCTGAGTAATTGAGAAATGGTTTTGAAGTTCATTGTCGTATTTCTTATTAATAATCACAGTGCAAAATATCCAAATACAAAATACTGTACTGTGTGTGCACATTCTACTTAGCATCAGTGGTTTGTGTTAAAAGTAGAGCTGCACCATTCTGGATAAAATGGGAATCACAATTTTTTTTTTTTTTTGTCTCAAATAGAGATCACGATTCTTCCACAGTTCTGAACTAAACAAAATAATGAGTGGCAAAATATTAATGCTGCAGTCTGTTTAAAAGTGTTTATTTAATTTGAATGTATTATTAAATATTTTAATATATATGTATTTAAAATATATTTAATACCCCAATTTTTAATATTAAAATTATGAAAAAGTGGTTTGAATGCATGATTCAATGACTCATAAATACTTCATTTGTTTCTTTACTGGATTAATCAGCATTTTTGAACAAATCTCTTGAATGAATGATTCAAGGACAAATACATTTTTACAGTCCCTTAATGCCACGTAGTGGTGAAACAATGCAGTCGACACACACATTATTTGAAGTGCCAGTTACTTTCAAAAGATGACTCTGTTTCGATCGCTACCATAGACATCAATGTTTATATCTGAACTATAAACTTTCATCCCTGTATTTCTATGTTAATATGAATGACTGTAAGCCAGAAATAATACTGTGTAGTTGAAAAGATTTTTTTGTGAAGCTGTTTCTTACCCAAACATGGTAAATATCTGCACGGGAGAATCGTTGTCATTCAAAAATGCAATCGCATTAGTGTTTAAATTATGATCGCAATTTTTTTAACTATTAATCATGCAGCTCTAAAGCACATGTTATAACATACAATTTAACTTAGCCTGAGTTTGACTGTTGAATGTGTCTTCATATGCTGTAAAGAAAAGTTAGCATGCAAAAAGCATTTCTAGATGAATTTATGTGTAAAATATATTAACACTTCCTATATTTTGGAAAATGTTAAGGGTTCCTTAAAGATGGCTAGCACTTTTATATGTTTTAATGAATGAAGTTATTGAAAATATGAGGTAGGCTACAGTAGGTCTAAAACAGCCATTGTCAGTGGTTACTGTGCATTTAAATGCCAAATGAAAATTAAGTGTGATTACCTAGGTCATTTTCTAAAAGTGGCCACTGAGTGATGCAATTTGAGGATCTATGATTTAGAAATTTTATTTTGTCTTTGGTTGGTGATTAAATTGTGCTGTTGAGTGTTGTCTGTTCGGTTTGCCTGGGTTTGGATGCCTTAAATACCAAGAATCCTTCATTAAATTCTTTAGGCGACTCATATGATTCAACATGTTTGAATTCCAGCTAGAAAATCACAGTTAACCTTTTCCTGTTCAGATGGGAGTTGGCCCTGAGGACCAAATATAATATGGTATATTGTATTATATTTATATATTATATTATACATGTAATTTGGGGCAAAATTAAAGGGCATTTAGATTGTTACAAAAAATTTATTTAAAAGAAATGCTGTTCTTCACACCAGTATAAACCTTTTTTTTAATCATTTCCTCACCCTTGTGTCTTTCAACAGAAGATTTCTGAGTGAGGTGTCACTTTAAGACTGTAAGATTTCCTCCAGTTGTGCTCTAAGCTGCTTTTTCCATAGATGTAAATCCATATCCAAACAAGTGATGCCTGTATATTTGTGGAAAAATGCTTGTAGTGCAGTTGACTTTTTGTTGAAACTCCATAATGTTTGTGATTAAGACATCTTATCCCAGTTCCTCTGAAATGATCCTCTGTGATGGATGCCCTTTATAGCGGCTCAACTCACTCCTACCTGAGTGACCTTGTCTTCCTGTTTGACATCGGCTCCAGGAACATGTGTCCTGCTTGTAAACTCCAGCCTCACCTGAGGCGAGACTAATGGATTTCCGCTGCAGGTTGCAATACCAATTTCTGCAAAATCAGGGGGTGGATGGGCTGCTTTTTGGACTGGCATTCTGCTCACAGACTGCCTGTCAAACATCCCGGAGTTCAGCAGGAAAATGCATGCAGTGCGTTGCCACAGCGACAAGCAGTCGCTCCGAAACATGGTTATCCATGTGATTGGTGAGGACGACCATGTGGGCAGGCTGTAGGTTTTGTCTTTATCACGATGGTGACGTTGAGCTAATGTCGGAGCCTGATGGTTTGTGATCTTTTTGAGAAGGTGTAAATGGAACAAGGAATCAATTAGTCTACGGGCCTCTAGTAGGGTCTCTGTAGGTCCCCTGCAGGGTCAGGCTGCCATACGGGCCACCAGGAAGGGATTTAATGAGGTCACATGAAAGGTGAGGGTCTTTTGTTTTTATTTATATTAACAGTCAGCTGATCATGTGGCTAGGTTAGGTCATGGTTGAGATTAAATGCCTTTATCTTGTCATACTTTTTACGAGTTTTTCAGAACCAAGGGAATGTGCCCGTTTTTTTTTAAAAAAAGGTCTGGTGTCGTTGTTGAGATTAAATGCCTTTATCTTGTTACGAGTTTTTCAGAATCAAGGCCTCATGTCGTTCCAAACCCGTGAGACCTCCGTTCATCTTCGGGAATACAGTATAAGATATTTTAGATTTAGTCTGAGAGCTTTCTGTCCCTTCATTGAGAATGTATGTACGGTATACTGTCCACGTCCAGAAAGGAAACAAAAAACATCTTCAAAGTAGTCCATGTGACATCAGAGGGTCCGTTAGAATTTTTTGAAGCATCGAAAATACATTTTGGTCCAAAAATATCAAAAACTACGTCTTTATTCAGCATTGACTTCTCTCCCGGGTCTCACAGCACATCCGGTTCGCGAACGAATCACTCGATGTAACCGGATCTTCTTGAACCAGTTCACCAACTGAATCGTTTGAAACGGTTCGCGTCAACAATAAGCATTAATCCACAAATGACTTAAGCTGTTAACTTTTTTAACATGGCTGACACTCCCTCTGAGTTCAAATAAACCAATATCCCGGAGTAATTCATTTACTCAAACAGTACACTGACTGAACCGAGCCAGATAACGAACGAAACATTGACTCGTTCTCGAGTCAAGAACCGGTTGCATCGGTTTTCGGATCACCGGTAGTGATGGGAAGTTCTGTTCTTCTCCGCGAACCGGTTCTTTCGGACAGTTTGATTCAATAAACCGGTTGAAGAAAACGGTTCACCAGTTCTTTTGCGCTCGACGTAATGACTTCATTGGCGATGTTTGCCCTTGATTCAAGCCTTCGGTTTACCTGCGCTCATAACATTAGCACAAAATCAGTTCAGAATCAATCACCAAAAGAAACAGTTCGGTTCAGACGCGCTCTGTGTAAGTCTGCTTCACGCATGCGCAGTATCATCAGCTCCTCGGTTCTCGAATTTCAGGATTAATAAAGAAACGGTTCTTGACTCGAGAACGAGTCAATGTTTCGTTCGTTATCTGGCTCGGTTCAGTCAGTGTACTGTTTGAGTTAATGAATTACTCCGGGATATTGGTTTATTTGAACTCAGAGGGAGTGTCAGCCATGTTAAAAAAGTTAACAGCTTAAGTCATTTGTGGATTAATGCTTATTGTTGACGCGAACCGTTTCAAACGATTCAGTTCGTTTTGGTGAACTGGTTCAAGAAGATCCGGTTACATCGAGTGATTCGTTCGCGAACCGAATGTGCTGTGAACGCGCTCACAACAGACCCGGGAGAGAAGTCAATGCTGAATAAAGTCGTAGTTTTTGATATTTTTGGACCAAAATGTATTTTCGATGCTTCAAAAAATTCTAACGGACCCTCTGATGTCACATGGACTACTTTGAAGATGTTTTTATTACCTTTCTGGATGTGGACAGTATACCGTACATACATTCTCAATGGAGGGACAGGAAGCTCTCGGACTAAATCTAAAATATCTTAAACTGTGTTCCGAAGATGAACGGAGGTCTTACGGGTTTGGAACGACATGAGGGTGAGTCATTAATGACATAATTTTGATTTTTGGGTGAACTATCCCTTTTTTTTTTTTTTTAAAGTTTTTTGATGTCCTATCTATTAAAGAAATGCCCCCATGTTGTTTTTAGATCTGTATTCTATTGAAATAAAGCCATTAATCTCCACGCCAATCATTTTTCAAACATAACTGATAACAAAAATCTGTAATGTTGTGACATTAGTAGTAGATTTAACATAATTTTCTGTAATAAATAATAATGAAAAAAATGTAATTGTAATTTAATTTTAATTATTTGGATGATTATTATAAATGCTTTCTACAACAAAATTAATAACTGTCTGTTAAATTAAATGTAATCATTTATAATTAAAATTTTCACTGTATATTATGATAGCATATAGTTAACTATATTCACTATAGTATTTTTACATCCTTTTTTTCTCAGTAAAATTACAAGCATTTCTTGTTTTCTTCTTTTTTTTTTTAAATACAGAATCTTCTTCAGAGTTTTTTATTCGCAAGTGTCAAAGCAAATCTTCACATTTGAGAAATACTGCATTTAAAGTTCATATATGCTGTATTAAATTCTTAATGTAAAAACACACAAAGATTGAAAAGCAGAGTCTTTCTCTGACTGGCATCAGCCAGACCAAGCAGAATGGTGGGGATGTTGGCCCTCAGCCCAGTATTGAACTGACCTCAGTGCTCTTGAACAAAGCACTTAAGCTGAATTACTTCAGAGAAATCTTTGGGTTTGTGGATGCAAGGTTCATATAAATTATTTGTGTTCTGCAAATTTCAACATCAGGGCTCTCTAGAGCACATCAGAACTGCTGAGCAGAAGGCTTTTCTCTGAAAGACTCTGGCTGGTTTGCCAAGGTTGTGGATCAGCACAGGGACCTTGTAATATATTATATTGATATCTGTGTCATGTTATGATAGTGTTGCATTAAAACAAAAAAAGTTTAGTGTTTATTTATTGAAAATATATACTTAGCTATCTTGTACTGACATGTTTCTTTTCATTAGATTTAGTTCATAAAAGGAGGCTCTATTTACTTGATTAATATTGTAAAATTAATACAATTTAAAAGAACTGTTTCCTATTTGAATATATTTTAAAATGATATATATACCTGTGATAGTAAAGTTGTATTTTCAGCATCATTATTTCTGTCTTCAGTGTCACATGATCCTAATAAATCATTCTAATCTTTATTCACAGGAATAAATTACATTCACAATTATATTACTGTTTTTATTGTATTTCAATTAAATAAATGCAACCTTTGAGACCAAAAACATGAAAAAAATATTAATTATTCCAAACTTTTGACCTGTAGTGTATATATTGTATTACATATGATACATGAAATGATATATTAATGTAAAAAAATGTAATAAAATATTAATTCTTGGTTTGAGAGTATCGTTTGTTGTGAGATAATATTTTCAGATATTTTCAGTTTTGTTTTTCTCCTAACCCATTTGGCCACAACTGAAAAGGTTTAAGCTAGTTTGCGTGATGTTGCCCTGACTGGATGCTACAAATTCTTCGAAATAGCTTTTAGCTTAAAGGAAAAGCATTTAATGAAAAGAACAACTATCCGCTTTGCTCTGAGAACTTCCTGATGTTCTGGACCAGAGGCCCATATAAACAACAACACTGCTGTGTTTTTCGAGCTATTGATTGCTGAGTTGGTTTGTGTCTCAAAGGCAGTGCTTTGCCTCAGGCAGTTTCTCCTGTTCACAATCTCCCTTCGTTCTGTTGCACATCCCTTCATTTTACATCAGTTCTGTTTCCTCTGAAAATATTTTGATTGTCCATGCAACCTCTTAAAAATGTACAAAAATGTTTTGGTCAGGAGACCGCAGCTTGACCGTTTGCATATTTGTGTTTGTACATCTGAACACTCATTGTCTGCTTTTGTTTGTTTCCTAACAAAGTACCGGACGACCTGACGCCAGAGGAGAAGCAGGAACTGGAGAACATTAGGAGACGAAAACAGGAGCTGCTGGAGGACATACAGGTAATATCTTCAAATCATTTCTCTGAAATTTCCACTTTTCTGCCCCAAAAGTCATTTAAATCCAAAGCCAGTGTTGCTGGTTTTAGTGTGTCTGCTCTTTGAACTGATGGATGTCTTATAATGCTAATTAATATCACCAAATCAACCTTATGCCCTTCTACCCCTCTTCTCTTGGCCCTGGTCACGGCAGCTGGAGTGAGGTGGACCTGTAGAGAATAGGAATTGGATCATGGGAGGGGCTTCCATGACCCTGGCTGTACAGTTTTAGTGTACAGGATTGATGGGATGTCCCACCCTGGGGTATAGACTGTAACAGCTGGCTCTTGAAGGGGGAGCAGATGGTGCAAGCCAAGTCCAGCAAATTCAATTATGCTGGTTCTATTACGCAACTGGAATGTCAACCATTAATGACCCTCCTGCCAAACACTGTCCCCTTCCTCTCTTAAACGACTTAATCAATCATGCAAACTTCCAAATGATGTTTTGTGGCATATCTTTGGCATTCATCTGCCATCCATCTATTTCTTGATTGCCCTTGAACAGCATGACTGCCTTCAGCAGAGGAATCCCTCTCTATTAGAATAGTCATCTTTACTCTTATTAAATTAGACATTTATTTATTTAGTTAAGATACAGTATAATTTTTTGAAAGTAGGTTTTATATATATTTTTAAAGTTAGGAATTTGTTCTATATTTATTTTATTTTTTTATATAGAAATTTGTTATACAATAACAGTCTTGATATTGACATTTCTTTTGTACACGTCAAAAATAAATGTATTACATTTATTACAGTTTAAAATGTATGTTTTTTTAATATAAATTCTGTAATTTTTTTTATTATTTCATTTTATGTGTTTTTTTTCTGTTGTTTTTTATTTTTCAATTTATCCTTCAGTCATTCTAATATGCTGATTTAGAAGCATTTCTTATAATTATCAATGTAGAAAACAGTTGTGCTGCTTAATATTTTAGTAAAAACATTTTTTATGATTCTTTGATGAACAGACAATTCAAAAGAATGGCATTTATTTGAAGTAGAAACCTTTTGTAATATTATAACTGTCCTTTCTTATCAATTTATTGCATCCTTGCTGATTAAATGTATTCATTTAAAAAAAAAAAAGTGTTTTTTTTGTGTGTGTGAGGTGTTGTTTTTAAATTTTTTTTTTTTTTATTATTCTTTAAAGCTTTCTGTCTATAACATTGCAATCTGTGCAAAGCATTTGCAGCTCCATGACAAAGTCAGTAAAAGCTCAGCTTTAAGACTTTTTTATTTAGTTTTTGAAAAATGTCTGTCTGGCTGAGTAAGATTCCTGGGAGTGTCATGATAAGCTGGTAGCAGAGGATTTCTTTTTGCCTTACTCTCTATATATGTGGCGACAGACAGTAGAAGAATTTCTGTCTCGCCGACAAACAGTAGAAGCTGGGTTAACTGGAGCATTATAAAACCCCAGTCTCTCCTTCACATGAGTGGAGCTTGTGATGGGTCATGATCAGAGAAAACTGATCCAATCAGCTTAATGTAGCAAACTACCTCCTCTCCAGACCCTCTTACACTCGTAATGAGGAGCGGTGTGATGCTGCTCACCAACAGACCCTCCCTCTGACCTGAAGACACAAGACTGCCTTTGGGCAGTGGGGCTGTACAGCATTCACAGTGGGTTACATACCAAGGTTTCATTGGTGAATACAAATGAAATTTTACAGTTTTTGATACCAAAACAAACACTAATATGCAGTTGAAGACACATTTCTCCAAATGAGGACATTTGGAGAAGTATGTGTTCAACAGGATATTTGTGCGTTTTTGATCAGTATACACACTTTCTCTCCCAAGTCATGGTCTGATCTGAATCAGGTCAGCTCTGCTGTTTTATTACTCCTCTCAAGTGAAAGAGACTAGACAGAACTTTAGCTCTCATGTATAAATAAACATCTGTCATTTCCCAGAGTGCTTCTGATTTTCATTACAATAACCACTGATTTTGAAAATCGATGCTTGGCTGTCTGAGCTAAATGGTTTTTGTTTGTGCTCACTGAACCGGCAGTGTGTTCAGACATTCGGCAGATCCAATCTGGCTCTGTCTTTTGTATCCGGTGCTACGTGATGCAGCCCCTGAAGGTCTTGCGTGGTTATCGATGATACTCTGTCAGTCCAATTAGGGTTAGCCCAAGCTGATCGATTTTTAGGTGGTCTGACATTTGAAGTTTGGAGAAAAATAGATTGAGGAAAATGATAAAAGTAGTGGTTAGAAATATTTAGTGGTTTTCTGTTCATCTGTTAATGACATTTGCATTTACTTGAAGATTTTTTTTTTAAATTTATTTGTAATTTATTATTTTTTTTTCTAATATAGGGCCCTATGAAATCCATTAATTTTTTTCCCAAATTTCGTCTTTTTTCATTTTATTTCGGGCCCTATGAAATCCATTACATTTTTTAATTTTTCTAGACTCTGTTTTAATGGTTAAATTAAATTTTATTTATCAAAAACATGTAATTAATTTAAACCATGAAATGAACAATATTAAACAGCAATTTGATAAACTTAAAAAAAAAAATAATAATAATTTAGGCCCTGTGATTTTTTTTTTTTTTTTTTTTTATTTTTTTTTTTTTTTTTTTTATTTTTTTATGTTTTTCTTTTTTTTTTTGTTTTTCTTTTTAATTTTTTATTTTTTTATTAAATATAAGAGCATCTTTAAGTAATTGATATCATTTAAAAAATAATTTATTATTTTATTTGTTTATTTCCAGAAAAACTGTTTTGTATTTATACTTTTCTGCTAAATAAATTCTGGTAAAGAAAAAAAAAATCTGGTAAATATTATTGAAATATTAAAATATTGTTTTAATAATTTTATTATTAGTAGTTGTAGTATCATTATATTAAGTAATATTTCTGTCAAAGTTTCTTAAAGTTAAACCAAACTTTTATTTTGACAGGTTGCTGTGAAGACTATGTTTCTGTTTGTGTAAGAAACGGTAAAATGCTCATGAAGTGACAGTGAGCAGTTCTAGAGATTATGTTTATGTACTCGCATATTGCGTGTCTCCGCCATTCATTTGCAAAGAGACACACAAAACATGCAGGATTCATATGTAAATTGTATTTTTGTGACTTAATATTCACAGACACTAGTCTGTATTGCATTTTGTTTTGAGCGTACTACTGACTTTTTTTTTTTTTTTTTTTAGGGTTTTTTTTTTTTTTTTCTTAATAGAAGCATAAGCACATTGGCCAAAATATTTCACAAATGAATGGGTGTGTATAACTTAATGTCTAAAAAATGGGAAGTGATGGTGGGTATAAATGTCATGTACTAAATAAAATGTAGTGATTAACCAAATGGTTTCAGGTCTCATCTTTGATACCAGCAGGACGATTAGTAAATTGCTCATGTAATATTTGTCTAATGGAGATGAAGTGCCTGATTAAAGTGACTGAACTGCCAAGCTCAACCTCTCTGTCTCCATAGAGCCCTGCTGGACAGTCCTGGTTCCTTTCTGGTCCAGCTGGAACATTCTGGCTGTTGCCAAGAGACAACAAAAAAAAAAAGGAATACATTAAATGCATTGCAAAAGGATAAAACGAATGGAAAAGTGTGGGCTGGAAACTTGTAGTGTTTGTTTACATGTTACCTTTATATGGCAGCTGTTGCATAGCAACAGTCAGATAGAACATCATTATCATGACCACTTTATTCCATCTTTGTGCCCGCAGCCGTTAGGAGTTCAAAAAAAAAACTTTGTCTGATTCACTGGACTATTTGTAATGACTTTCCATGCCTTCTAGAGACGATTTTAGACTAAAACAGGACATATTTATGGTCGTACAAAGTGTACCATATTAATCATGTGGTTTCTTCATCCCCAGATTCTTGGTCTCTTCAGAGCTCTTGGATTGTCCTTTCTATAACTCATTGATTTCTTTAACACATTTCTTCATAGAGCACCAAAAGCACTTGTCTGGGTCAGTTATTCCAGCTGCACTCCTGTCATGAGGTTTCAGGGTCATTCACACACTCCGAAAATGTATAGCGGAGGAAGGTCAGATGTTAAAAGGCTACTTATTTGACCTTTCTAGATGCTATTGCTTTAGAGGGATGTGGGGTTAATGCAGAATGCATCAAAAGGGCAAAGATATGTGTGTGTGTGTGTGTGTGTGTGTGTGTGTGTGTATGCAAGCACATATCCTTGGTGGATTGGTAATATGAATCTTATTGATTTGTCCCTGGGCTGCTTCAGGAAGATGTATTGCTGAGAGTGTTATGGCACACACACTGACTACGCGCATACAGTACACACTCACATGTGGATCGTACAATATAATACACTTTATATACACCAAATAAAAGTAAAATTACAGTACTACATCAGCAACATACATCTGCTCAGCTGCATTTAAAACACTGCTGTCATAAGTCACATGTTTTTGAATGTGGTTTTGTGCGTTACTCTGTACTCACTTTTACTCTTTCTGTGACATGATACCAAAATGTCTTTGATTGATATCAGCAAAAAAATCACGATTCTTAAAACAAATTATAATATCACAAAAAGACATGTTCAATAAAATGTTCATTTTAGTAGATACATATTAATTTACATATTAACAAACTAAATTAAAACACTGACAAGTGTCCATATATTTCCCAATTAAACAATTGACAACTTATTTTATTTTATTATTTATTAAATTAATAAAGTAAACAATTAAAGAACAAAGAAACAAATGGCAAGCAATAGAACTTCTATAGAAGTTTTAGAATTAGAGTTATAGTAGAATTTCTGGTCCTCGAATCTGATTGGTTGAGAGACTTTTCTAGCCATGTGATATTCTAATGATAACAGAACTCCATCCGTTATATCACTCCGCTTGCAGTGTTTCTCACAGTGAGTGTCATTGTGGACACCCAAATCCACTATAATTTTATAAATAATACTGTTTTTTTTTGTCACAGAATGTAGTTTCAAGATTTCAAATATGTGGTTTGTTAATGAAGTTAATGTGTATTTGAAAATTAGCAGACTTTTTCATAGATGTGAGCTCCAGGGCATCAGCGGCCTCGGGCCTACAGCCGAATCACAACCATGCTGATATGCAGCAATATCACACTGCTACTTGTGATTTATACACACACGCACACACACATTTTCATTTTCTGTGAAAGTAACCTGTCATTGCTAAGAATAAGATGAAGGCATTTCTCAGCTTTTCTGGAATCATTGGGAATTGCTTTTCTTTTTTCATGCGCGCGCACACACACACTCTCAACATGTTTTTTCTCATATACCCTTTTGATCTCTTTATTACTCCTCCTCATTTTTCATCTCTGTCCCCCCTTTCCCTTCTCCCTTACAAATGCTACTTCATCTTGATATCTTATGCAGGTGCCACACTGCACCATGATTGAATGTTTCATACTCTTGATAATCACATTAGATATTTATGATCCTCTGTGTTCATTTTATTAGATTCACAGCTCTCCATCACTTCCTCTGGCAGGCTGACTTTGAATGGGACGTCAGAGGGCAGCTCTACCTTCATTTCTCCTTTCGATTAGTTTTCATTTTCTCTCTCTCTTTTTTTTTTAATAGCGGCTCAAGGATGAGATAGCAAAGGTGACGAATGAGATCGAAAGTCTTGGCTCCACTCAAGAAAGGTAAGATGTGTGAGTTTATTTTTCATTCTTTACCACAGTCCAATCCTTCAACTGGTGTTCGTTATCTGATTCTGCCATATTCACACACAAATGCACATTCTCCATTTACTCATAAGCAACCACAGAGGAGTTACACACACTCAGTTTGAATATTTAATGACAGTGCCCCCTGCGGGAGGGGAGGCTGGTGAATTATGTACGGCTGTTTTGGTAAGAGAGGGTGTAATTTGTATAAATTGGCTGAGATGTGTTTAGGACTTTGCAAGAATGTATATTAACATCATACACTATGTATCATCACAGTTTGGTCTATTTACTTTACATTTTACATTCAAAGGAAGCATAATTATAAAGGAAGCCTTTTAAACAGGATGTTTAATACTGTTTTAATGCAGTCTGAGGGGCCATTAACGCATAACATGTTTTTATTATGCACTGCACCGCTTTTCCATTGTTTTTCTTTGACAATGGTCAAAAACATTTGTCTAGCATGTGTTTACAAAGTTAAAAGAAGTGCTTATTTCTTTATTCCACTGCCCGCATCTTGCGTTTTTTCAGTGCGAATGCTTCTTCTATGTGAATGGCCCCTGATACTGCCTGACTGCAGTGACCCATATTCCCAGACCAAACAGAATCACATCAAAGAATATACATCAAACTGAATCAGGCCCATTCATTATACATGATGCACGATCCCCCTGGGGCCACCGAACACTTCACAGGAATGCCCACTTTGATTCACATGAGGGCCATTTGGATGGAAGAAATCCATTTTCAGAAAGTGTTCCATGTCATTAACCTTCCTTTCATGAAATTCTTTTGTCGCTCTTTGTTCCTCCTCCACCTTTAGTGATGTCATGTGGCCACAATGGAAGGTACAGTAGTGTGCGGCCCCTTTTACAGCCTGTGGCTTTTAACATTACATGTCACCCCGCCATCCAAAAGTGCATTTGGTTGAGTGGTTATTAATGATGTCATTATGAGGCCCTGACAGGCGTAGGTGTTGTACAACTCCATTCCCTGAGTTCTAGCTTTAGATTGCAGCTGTCAAAAACCTACCCAGCATTAATAAAGCCCTCATCTCTCTGTGTTTACAGAATAAACATGCAGCGGAGTAAACAGGTGGCTATGGGGCGCAAGAAATTTAACATGGATCCCAAAAAGGTAAACTAGCGCTGGAGTGTAATACAAGAAGCATCTATTTTTTGTATTTGAAGTTTTCTCCATTATAGAGATATGGATTGGTAAAGAAAATGGTCCCCCATTACATCAAAAACATTGCCATTTTGCATTTTTAAACCTTTGAACTCGTGTGAGTGCACATATTATCATAAGCACATGCTAAGCATTGTGCAACCACACCATTTTCAGTTCATTTCCATAGATTTACCAGAATCCAAACTCATAGGTTAAAGTTGAGAAAGCAGGATAAGAAGTTGATTTTTTTTTTTTTTAAATTATGTATTTTGCCAACAGGAAACATTAACAATTACAGTGAATGCATGTAGGCTGCTTTGGAAGTTCTTTATGCTGAATGATGTGTTTTTCTCAGGGTATTCAGTTCCTCATAGAGAATGAATTGCTGAAGAACACTTGTGAAGATATTGCTCAATTTCTCTACAAGGGTGAGGGCCTCAACAAGACAGCCATCGGAGATTATCTGGGTGAAAGGTATGAATGAGTCTTTCTGCTGATGGTTGAGAGAGACAGAGCTTGGCACTAAAGACTGGAGTAATGGCTTCTGAAATTCATGCCATCGTCACAGGAATACATTACATTTAAAATATATTTAAAGAATAAACAATTATTTGGAATTGTAGTATTATTTCACATTATTATTACATTACATTATATTACTATATCTACTATATTTTTTTAAATAAAATATATGCAGCTTTGGTTTGCTTAAGAGACTTCTTCAAAAACATTACTAATTAATGTGGTCGGTAATATCTTTTAGTATATATTCCATTTCTGAGTTGTCAGTAGACAAAAACTGATTTAAAACTATTTTTCAGAGTTTTAGGCTACAAGTTCTTTAATTGCTTTGCATACTGGTCAGATAGTGGGAGTTTTTTGACCAGAATGTATGGTGGGCCAGTAGTGCACAACACAACACAACAGAATTAACACAACACAATGGAAACAATACACAACAAAACAAAATTACCACAACACAATTAGCACAACACAACAAAATTAGCACAACAAAACGGAAACAAGCAGCCACAGAACGCAATTATCACAACACAATGAAATTAGCACAACACAATGGAAACAAGACACAATACAACAAAATTAGCACACGACAAACGCATTTAGCACAACACAACGGAAACAATTCGCAAACAAAACGGAAACAATTCGCAAACAAAATGGAAACAAGCCACAACACAACAAAATGAGCTCAACACAATGCAATTAACACAACACAAACAAACGTAAACCAATAAAATTAGCACAACACAGTGGAAACAAGCTGCAACACAACGAAATTAGTCCTTTGCGTTGTGTTGTGGCAATTTTGTAGGGTTGTGCACTACTGGGTTATCGAAAGAATGAGCTGCATTTTGGACCAGATATTTATTCCAAGCTATGCAAAAGCTACTTTTAACTTTCATGGCCTTTAAACACAGTCATGTGCTTTCTAACAATTTACTATCAAGCAAAACTAGGTTAATGGAAGTTAAACAGATTTTGGCTTTTTTGAAGATCTGAATTTGCTATATCTAGAATCAGAGCTCGGGGGAGGATGACCTCACCGATCATAAGCTGGTCCAGTACTACAATCTGTCAAAAGCCATTATCTACTGCATCAAGATGGCCTGTGCCCGCATGAAAGTGCTGTGTTTTGCATTAAGGGTCAGCTTACACATTTATTGATGGACTGAAATTCAATGTCAGTGCCAGGTCATCAGGGACCCTGTCAGAGCAGGAAGGAAAGGTGTATATAGTATGTGTGGAGGATTTATTTCCCTCACTCAGTGTAATTATAGACATGCATGATTGCACTTAAATTAAATGGACAGTCCACAAGAAAAATTAACATTTTACAATTATTTACTTATTCTTATTTTATGAATAATAATTAGAAGTAAAAGTTGATAGTATATTAAAAAGTATAAAAGTATATTTTTCATTAACTGTCACAAATTATATTCAGTTTTTTATTAATACTTAACTAATCATCTGTCTTGTAAGTTACTTTAGCTATCATTCCAATAACCTTTAATCAGTCAATAATGCTCTTTCTCTAAATGAACACCCACATAGATGCAAACACATTATTTTCTGTGTCACCTGAGGAAAATCAATAGTGAATCCCAGGATCATTGCTGAAGTGAGGTTACGGCAATGCCAGGCTTGATGAAGGAGTGCAGAGCTTAATGGACAGACCCCCCGAAGTGGTTTAATGCATTCGCAGCTCAATTGATATTATCGACATGCCCCATTTCCACACTGAAGAAAGAGCTAGTTACACACGGCCGGTAAATCCCAGACGTAATCCCCCCGTGAGATTTAATGCTCACTGGAGACGTCTGAGAGGAGGATCACAGCCGTAATTCCATTCACAGTGTGAACGTTACAAGTTTTATAACTACAGATAAGGTTTTTTAGTGGCATATGTCTTTTCTTTACGAATTTATGTAATTAATTTAAACTTAGCAAAAACTTAGTAATACTGTTAATTTGCTATTTTGGTATTCCCTGAAAGAAAAACAAATCTATTTGTAGCATTTTTCACCAGATGTCACTGTAACATCATTGCTGTTGATCTAAGATTGAATCTCCTGTTCAATTTGATCTCATTTCCAGGGATGAGTCCAATATTCAGGTTCTTCATGCCTTTGTGGAGCTTCATGAATTTACAGACCTCAACCTGGTTCAGGCACTCAGGTGACAAAATACAGATGTATAGATTACGATCTCCTTTGACAAATTCAGCAAATTGATTTGATAGTCTCATTATGTCATTACGATCTCATTAATACAGTTAATTTCTCCCCATGCTTCATGCAGACAGTTTTTATGGAGTTTTCGGTTACCGGGTGAAGCTCAGAAGATCGATCGAATGATGGAGGCTTTTGCCCAGCGTTACTGTCAATGCAATCCCGGTGTCTTTCAGTCCACAGGTATGTATGTATATGTATAATAATATGATTTTGCAATGGGTTGTAACAATATAAAAAATTCAGTAGTCAATACTAGTGAAATTTCATGATTTTTAAGTAGAAACAAATATGATGTTGAATGCACTCCGTTGCTTTTAAATAGTAAATATTTGTATGAATTTTTTATTTTATTTTATTTTATTTTATTTTATTTTATTTTATTTTATTTTATTTTATTTTATTTATTTTATTTATTTTATTTGTTTTCTTTTTTTAATTTATTCTAAAATTTAATTTATTGCTGTGATGTCAGCTGAATTTTCAGTTTTTATTTTTTTTTTTTTATTTTATTTTATTTTATTTTATTTTATTTTATTTTATTTTATTTTATTATTTTATTTTATTTTATTTTATTTTAACAAAATGACACTGATTATCTCAATTCAAAGCTGTTGTTTACCCCAAAGACCCAGTCCCTCTGCAATTTCCCTACACTCACACCCACTCATACATGTCTTGGGCTCTCTTCATAAATTTTCCATGCTCTTAGTCATGCTAATATGCATGTAAAGAGTGCTGCTGATGTAGAGCACTTCCATGCCGCCCACATGTTGCTCTGCAGAGTGGCTACACATGGCCTGTCATGAGCACTTTGCTGCATTTCATCAAGAGAAAATGCAAAACATAAATATTCTCCTTGGCTGCTACAAAGTTCTAGCAACAATAGATCAGTCAGTCATTTCATGTAATGAATATAAATTTGAGAGGTGTTGAGGGTGTTATGAATGTATTCCTAAAATTATGAATACAAAGGGGAGTAGAGATGCAAGTAATGTTGGCTTAAGCACTATTTGGAGACTACTGTGTTCTCAGCATGACATCTGTGTAAGAAAATGAGCATGACTCCATAGTGTTTTGACGTCAGTTAACTCAATGCATTTGGGCCAGTTTGTACATGTAATCTCCTGTAAGTGCTAAATATATCTCTTTGCAGATACATGTTATGTGCTTTCATTCGCAATCATCATGTTGAACACAAGTCTGCACAACCCTAATGTGAAGGACAAGCCATCTGCAGAGCGATTCATAGGCATGAACAGAGGCATCAATGATGGAGGAGATCTGCCAGAAGACCTGCTCAGGGTTAGTGTCCCACACAGTTTTTTTCTTTTTGTAATTTATAATAATTTATTGTGTTTATAGTTGTTGTTGTTATCTATTTTTTTATGTATTTGTTTTTTATTATTTTTTTAATCATCACTTATAGGTTTTACTATTATTATTTTTATTACATATTTTATTATTTATGTTTTAGCTGCAGTAGTTTGATTTTATATATGTGTGTGTGTGTGTGTTCTTAATTACTAGACTTTATTTTTATTTTATTTTATTTTATTTTATTTTTTTTTATTTGTTTTATGAATGTCAGACTATTGGCCAACCATGGACAAATTTAAGGCATTTTTTCCCCCAATATTTATTTTATTTTATTTATTTTATTGTATGAACGTCAGACTATTGGCCAACCATGGACAAATTTAAGGCATTTTTCCCCCCCAATATTTTTTATTCCTTTTTTATTTTTATTATTAAGTTGTGCTAATAGCAATGACATTTTTCATTTCCCACACGATTTTAAACTCTAAATACAATTTTGAATTTTGAAGTACAACTCAATTTAAACACTCCTGCAGAACCTTTTTGAGAGCATTAAGAATGAGCCCTTCAAGATACCTGAAGACGACGGCAATGACCTCACGCACACCTTCTTTAACCCCGACCGCGAGGGCTGGCTGCTCAAACTGGGTGAGTGAGTGTTTCTCTGCTCGGAAGATAAAGAAATGGGACTGGATGACACACGTGTCCATTAAGAATCCTAAACATGAAGTGTCTCATTAGTGTCAAAATTAGATGAATTATCTTATTTCATCAGAGCTGTGAATTGAAAGTCTTACATTGTGTAAAGTAATAGTCAAGAAGCATGAGGCCAAATGCTTTGTAGTCCAAAGCTAATCTAAAATAGCTGATACAACCTCCTTATTTATCCGCATGCTGCTCATATTTCAGCTCAGCCTGGGTTTTCCACCAGGCTGACACACACAAGTGTTTTATTACAGTCTTTTGTTACAATATTTTGCTTATTTTGGTAGTTAATTTCATTGTTTTCTTTCTTCCACATTTGTTTTTGGTTTGATGTTGTCTTTCTTCAGGAGGTATGTACACTGGTTTTCCTTTAGCTAGCTCATTAAGCTATGCTTCCAGGTGCTTTGCGCTTTCATTTACTCCATTTGTTTGTCTTTTTTTCCGTTTAATTTAACAGATATTTCATTTGATCAAAATGAAAGTGTCTGAGTCTGTTTGCCTCATTTGAGTTTTAACTGGTGTGCTGTTGCTGCGCTGTTGTGCTGTGCTCACGATGGGCTTGTGATGTTTGCCAGACTCTCAGCCAGCTTTCTCCATCTTCTTGGAGATCATCCTGTCTGTCAAACATTACTGTTGGTCTCTACTGCACCCATGTGGTCAGTTGAAGTACTGCCTGCTCTGCAGTCTTTACATGCAGTTCTGCGAATGTTACATGCTGCATACACATAGGAAATAGATGTGTGACTGTGCACATTTGTGTAAAAATTAGTGCTGTCAAGCGATTAATCGCATCCAAGATAAAAGTTTTTTTTTTTTTTTTTTTTTTTTTTTTTTTTACATAATATGTTTGTGTACTGTGTATATTTATGTATATAAAAATACACACACACATGCATGTATATATTTAAGAAAAATGTTATATTTGTATTTTAAATATATTTATATATAATAAATAATATATACATGTAAATATTTTTAAAATATATACTGTATGTGTGTTTATATATATATATATATGCATAATACATTTACACAGTAGACACATATATTATGTAAACAAAAACTTTTATTTTGGATGTGATCAATTATGATTAATCGTTTGAAAGCACTAGTAAAAATGTGTGTTTGTTTGCGACAGGGATAGCACAGAAATTATAGAAGATGATTTAGACCTAGCACAGCTGATATAATGGTACAATATTCATGCAGTTTGTAATGAAATGTTCATTTGGGTGATTATTTATTTATTTAAAAAAACTTTTTAATTTTTAATTTTAGTTGTGTCCTCATTTTTAAGTTTTTTTTTATTATTATTATTATTTATTCATTTATTTACATATTTATTTTACTTTATTATTATTATTTATTTATTTATTACTATAGTGTCTGTACTTTGTTGCATTTCTGAAATTTTGTACTTTTAGATATTTCTGTTAAGGATGTGTCAAATGTCTTAATTTATCTTATTTCTTATTTTTAGTAATTTTATTATAAACTTTTGATTATTTATATTTTTCATATATTTTTAGCAACAGCGATTTGATTTGCATCCTGTGCTTTATCTGCTAGAAATATTAATTAACGTTGTTGTTGTTGTTGTTATTATTTTAGCAACAGTGGTTTAGCATTCTGTAATTTTTTTTATTTTCATATTTTTCTGTTTATACTTCTATACTATTTTTTGTTTTATCCTCACTTTTAAGTTTACATGTATATATACACACACACACACACACACACACACACACACACACACACACACACACACACACACACACACACTCACACACACACACACACATACATATTTAGGAACAGAGATGCTAGCAGCTAGAAATATTATTTTATATAAAACATTCCAAGTAACAAAACATCAGTTTTTCCGACCAATTTTAAAGATGCTAGCAGCTAGAAATAAAAAGAATAGTTTTCTCAAAATTTTAAAAAAGTTTTAAAAAGTTTGTATATAGTTTTATTATTTTTTTAATTGTTTTTTGATGTTTTTTTATGTATTTATTTGTTGTTTTGTATCTTTAATATATTGTAGATCTCTGGTCTCATTTAGATAATTTACTGAGGAGAGAGCTTTGCATTCATTCCTGCATTCTGAGCTACAATCTGTATATCAGGCTCATTTAATAACACATTCTCTTACTAATTTGGTCACTAACACCTTAAACTTGTGCCTGGTTCAGTGTTTTTGGGGTAACTGGCTTTTGTTCATGAGGCTTTGAGGCATCTGCTAATGTGAGTTCCATGTGTCTGTCTGTCTGCTGCTGCTGTGCCTCATGTCTCCGCTGCTCACCACAGTTATCCTCTACCAAATACTCACTTAATATACTCACTCCTTAATATACTCACCTGTTTGATCCACAGGTGGACGGGTCAAGACGTGGAAGAGGAGATGGTTCATACTGACAGACAACTGTCTGTATTATTTTGAATACACCACTGTACGTGAATCTGCTTTATTGCAGTTCAGTGATTGAATAATCCAATGTAAATATAAGCCATCCGTTGTGTTTTACTGCGGTCACACATGCTTCCTCTTCTGCATCTGTTTTCAGGATAAAGAGCCGAGAGGGATCATTCCTCTGGAAAATCTAAGTATTAGGGAAGTGGATGACTCCAAGAAGCCTGTAAGCTCTCTCTCACTTTTCCACCGTTTTATTCTCACATTTAAGTTACTTTGTGTTAAGGGAGTCATTATGTTTTTATTAATGTATTTGATTTGCTAGTTTGGTTTGGTTTTATCCTCACTTTATTATTATTGTTATTATTAATTTAAAACTGTAATATTTCTTTTTTAGCAACCACGGTTTAATTTGCATGCTGTTTTTTTGTCATTTTTTTTAATATTTTATTTTTATATTCTTTCTATTTTGTATTTGTGTATTTTTGTTTTATCCTCCCTTTTAAGTTTTATGATTATTGATAATTGTATTTATGTATTATTTTTATATATATTTTTAGCAATTGTGTTTGATTAGTGTTATTGCTTTATTATTATTTTTAAATATTGTCATATTTTCTTTCATTTTATTACTTTGTAATAACTTGTTTATCCTTGTTTTAAATTAATTAAAATGTTTATATATATATATATATATATATATATATATATATATATATATATATATATATATATATATCTCTTTATATGTTTTGTTTTATTAGTTATTATTAGTTAATTATTACTTAAGTTATTTATTATATATTATGTAAGTTATTTATTATGCAAACAGTGGTTTGATTGGCATTGTGCTTTTAATTTTTATAATATCTTTTCTACATTATTTTATCGTTTTAGTTTTAGTCTTAGTCTTTCTTTTAAGTTGTATAATAATAATAATAATAGTTGTTTTTTTTTTCTTCATCCTAGCAACCCCTTGCTTGTCAAGTAGTTGTCCAAACCATGTACTAGATGACTTTGAAAATGTTTGTTTGAAAATGTTTAACTTTGAGCTTTGAGTGGAGGTTATGGGTTTGCTAAAATCTCTCTCATACACTGCCGTCATTGTTCTGGTAACCTCAGTTTGCTCCAGTGAAATATGCTTGTGATTTAATGTACTGAAGGGATAAAAGCTTCTTCTAAAGTAGCTCTCTTTACACAGAACTGCTTTGAACTCTTCATCCCAGACAACAAGGATCAGGTCATCAAAGCCTGTAAGACTGAAGCAGATGGTCGGGTTGTGGAAGGAAACCACACGTTCTACCGCATCTCAGCACCAACAACAGAGGAGAAAGAGGAGTGGATCAAGAGCATCAAGTAAGTCTTCCTCTCATCTGGCCCTGACACAAGTTTTAATACGCACAAGAAGCATTTTGAGACAGATTGGACTTGAACCCAGAATCACAGCTAATTCACAGAGCCCTGCTTTTTTGCTTACTAAAAATCTGTAGTGGCATGTTTGTAATATATTGTTGTATTTTTATAGTTTTTTTATGATTTAAAACACATTTAGTTCTTAAATTCTGCAGTTGAATCTATTGATTATTAATATTGTTTATTGTGAATGTCAGACATAAAATACAGAAGATGTACAGTCTAAACCGTAACTTAAAACTGAAATTAAATCTATTAATATTGTGTTATTTGAAATAAAATATAAATGTAAGATGTAAGTTTATAATAAAACCAAAATGAAAATAATGAAATAAAACTGAAAATAATAATTAAAAGCTCTTTCAAAATATAAATAAATACTTCCACAATATATAAGTAATATTAATATCACACTGGAATTTTGGTAGTAATTCTCATTATTCATGTGTGATATAATAAAAAAAAAGAAAAGTCAATCAATATTGAGCATGGACTTTTTCTAAGAGTTATTTTTAATTGAAAAATTAAATATTACTTTTTTTTTTTTTTTTTTTTATTTGCTGTTTTTTTTTTTTATAATTGTTTTATTTTTTTTTTTTATTTTAATTTGATATTTTTTTTTTTATTTTTTTTATAAAATTTCCATAAACATTTTTTTTCCTCACATTGATATAATAGCAAAAATAGTTTGTAATTCAGTTATTCTCTACCAAATACTCATACAGACATCCTTAATATACTCACCTCTGTCTGATCCACAGGTGGATATAATATTGATATAATACAATACATTAATACTCACATTGATATAATATAATAGCAAAAATAGTTTGTAAATAGTGGAAATTTTCCAAAAAAAAATGCCAAAAATCATAATTCCGAAAGTAAGTAAAAAAAAAGCAAAAAAAAATTATTTTCTCCCTTTATCATTCTCTCCAGGGCTGCCATAAGCAGAGATCCTTTCTACGAGATGCTTGCTGCCAGGAAGAAGAAAGCCTCATCTCTGAAGAGACAGTAGGGCTGCATGGAGACCCGCAAAAAGATGTTTGTACATGGACCTGGAAAAGAGGCGAATGATAAACGGAAGCCATAACGCTGGATTGGAGCGATATTAATCTCAGGAATGACCTGGAGTTTTGAAGGTTATCGTGCAGTTGGCTTTCTGAGAAGTTGTCTGACATTTATGTATGTTTAATTCTCATGAACGGACATTGAGTGCTCACGTACATCATCATCATCTCAAATCAGCAGGTCTGACTGAATGTGGATCTCATTGAGCTTTTGTAAGCTTGCTGCAGACATGACCGTTCCTCTCTGTGCTTTGATACATATTAAATGCTAATTGTGCACCTATTTTTACACTGCTATGTACTGTAAATATCTGGGAGAGTTTTGGCCTTGTTTTGTTTGAGACTATCTAGCTTTGTTTTTCTATTGGCTTCTGATCTGCTGTCATATTTATGTTTTTTTTGTGTTGTTGGCTAGACATTTTTCACATTTTGACAAAGTTTGTCTTTCCATTTTATACTGCCCTAAAAACAGAAGTTGAGTGCTTGGGTGCATTCTGATTCATGAAATGATTTTTTTTTTTATTTTTTTTTTTGATGCGATTTATTTAGCTTAAACAGTGTTTTATTTAAAATATCAGGACATTATTCACTGATCTCATAGGTGGCCTTGAAAGACTGTGAAATCCAAAAACATTTCATTACGTTTGGTTCATATTTATGGAAAAAATGTCAAATTAAACTACTGATTTAAGCGTTTATTCTTACTGTTTTGTATTTTACCACTTTAAATGTACTGGTTGAATTAACACACCCAAAACACATTTTTTTCTGCTTTTATATGCACTGTAAGTTGAGAGAAAACTCTTAAATAGTAATTTATCAATGCTGTACATATTTAAACGTATAGGCTGTTTTATTTTTTATTGTCAAAATATACTTTGTGCAAAAGTAATGGGGTGAAAAAAAGGTTTTGACCCGTTAAGTTCATTTCACCACTGCTATGTAATCTTCTGCTTAAAATAAATCTGAAATGATTGAGCTTTACAAATACAATTATTTTTTTCCTATAGAGAAGACAAACTACATTTTTTTTTTCCACTTTTCAGTGCCTTTAATTAGTGGTTACTTAATGAATTGAAAGTTTCTCAGTATATCGACATTTACTGAAAATAACCAGGATTTTTTTTTTTTTGTGTGTGTATTTTTTTTTGTGGTTGTTGTGAAAAGATATAGGTGTCACATATGTGTTTTTCATATAATATATCTCTCTAAAATGTGTGTTTTTGAGTTTTTTTATTCTTAAAAACCACTTAAACATTGACCAAAAAAAAAAAAAAAAAGAGAAGTCTTTATATAGTACATTTTTGGCCGCTTGTCCATTAGAGGACGTGGCTTTAAGGTCTCATCTCATCTCAAAGAGCAGGAAACAGTTCCACTCAAAAGTTTCTTCTCTTCCAAACGCTGTTATTCGTGACATTTAAATCCAATTAAATGCAAGTCACAAAAGAAAAACAACAAAAAGTCATCTGGTCTCAATATGTTAATCCTTATAAATAATCGAACACTCTTGCTCCATGCACATTGGCACCAAAATTAAAACATTCTACGGAAAAAGGGTAGTATTGAAGTTTTTATTACAAAACCAACATTGTTTTTAACTTCTGCAAAGCAGCGCTTAAATTGATGTTAAACTAATACTACAGAAGTCCCTATAAATAAGTGATGAAAGTCATATGCTCAGTACTCATTTTGTTTCTGCCATGGAATAAAAAGGTTCTTGCATCAAAATTTTGACTTCTGTTCTTATATTTATTTCTTACAATGCAGACGTTTCAGGAAATTCAAGTTGTTTGAACTGAGAAAAAAAGTCTGAATTGTGAGATTTTGCAATAGCCTTAATAAAAAATAAAATATTGTGGCAGAAACAAGCTTCCATAGGTTTCACGCAGTGGATGTGAAATATGGAAATTTTACACATGGCTGAGGTAATAAAGGTTTCTTAAATCAAGGCGCGAGATCAACGTAATTTCAACCAATAATAATGCAGTAAAAAAGTACAAGTAGAAATGGTAAGGGTCATTTTTGAACAGTATCTCATTAAAGTGAAAAAAAAAAATGTTTACAGAAAAAAAAACTTTACACGTCAGATGCACTGCACATCAAACTGATGGCCAAATGTTCATATCTGCTAGACTGCTTACAAATATTTGTCTATCACACTGGCAGGAAATACTGTATACTGGATTTACATGCATTCTCTTCTAACAATGAGGTTGTGTGAGGCAGAATGAATGTTACGGAATCAAACAGCACAGAGTGCTTTCTAACATCACTGGAGCTCACTGGGACAGTCATCTTCATCATAGCCATCTGCATCCAGCAAACCAGCAATATTTTTAAATGCCTCTTTTACAAATCAAACACGTGTAGTCCCACTTTTCATCTAAAAAAAAAATAAAAGGAAAAACAGGTGATCTTACTACTTTATTATTATCAACACATAACACACTTTGCAAAATACACTACAGTTCAGCTGTTTTGAGTTGGTAATATTAAAAAAAAAAAAAATTGAAATGCACCTATGGTCCTCAAGGTTGCATTTATTTTATTAATGTAATTAAAGTTAAATTATGATTGTTTTTTTATTATATTATTTTAGTCTTGTCTTGTTTTTTTTTATTTGTAATTCTTTTTATTTTTTTTGTTTATTTATTTCGTACTATTATCAGTGTTGAAAGCAGTTGTGCTGCTTAATGAATCTTGGAAACATAATTTTTTGATTAATAGAAAAGTAAAAAATAACTTTGAAATAATTTTTTTTTTTACATTATATATGTCTTTACCGGCACTTCTGATGAAATTAATGCATCCTTACTGAATAAAAGTATTTTCTTTCACACACACACACACACGGCACTTCTGATGAAATTAATGCATCCTTACTGAATAAAAGTATTTTCTTTCAATCCTTCCTTAATAAATATATGTATTTTCTTTCACACACACACTCATTGCTTAATTAATGTATTTTATTTTTTTCTTTCACACAGAAAATATTACCTAGATTTCTACAATTTTATGATTAATTACAATTATATGCGGATTTAGAGTTATTTTTGTGATTAATTTCAATAAAATGCACAATTATATGTGTATTAAAAATTACAAATTCATGTATCATCTTTGTCAGCAGCAAAAAAACATGTAATGCATGTGATTATTCACTAGAGGGCAGAGGGAGTACTAAGTAAAGTAAATAATTGTCAAATGAAACTTTTCTTGACTACAGACAACCCTGCTGCAAGTCAAAATGAGCAACTTTATAGTATTATTACATAACGTCCTTTATATTTTGATAACTTTCCAAATGCAATATACTCAATCAAGCAGTGACTGGAATTTTTGTTAAGGCCATTTCCTTAGAAATGTGATTCACTGACAAAGACATAGTGGAGAAATTCTTCCCAGTAAGTGACACCTCGACTGTTCTGCAATGATTCTGGGAAACTATCCCTAAAATTCTGTAGAATGGATTTCAACATGGCCAGGAATACTATAATACCACAGTGGACACTCATGTCACACTTTTATATGTCTACACCAGTGGATGATAATGTTTTGTCATCTGCTGCTTTAAATGCTCAAGCTCTTTTAAATTGGGGTGGATTCTGATTGGCGGTTAAAAATTGTCCTCAAAGTAATACCAACTACTTTGTTATTGTTATAATTATAGCTGTGGACTTCCCTATTCCCATAAAATGGTTATTACAACATTATAGCTATCATTACACTTACTGTCTAGTAAGTCCAGTCAGCTACAAAAAAAGGAAGAAAAACAAGCTACTTCTGAGAAAACACTAACACCGTTTTTTGTTGTTGTTTTTTTTTAAACATTTTTAAGCATTTTGGGTCACTGTACACTCATATTAATAGATGAAAAGATCAAAATATATATTTAACACATACAAATTTGGGGATGGTAGCTATTCCACCTCTGCTATGCTTTCAGCTGATTTTGTGTGTACTGCTCATGCTAAATGCAAGGAAAAGAGGTAGAGACCTTTCAGCTTAATTCGAATTTTCATAACGTACAAAGCGTATTTTGTTAATACCAATGGCTTTGGCTCAAAGTTAAACATAATCTTAAATCCTGACATTTCGCAAGCGAGACAGAGAATGTTAGTAATCAAATGGAGGCGAGGGAAGGAATCGTGCAGCACGCAGAAAGAGCAGCTGTAACAGACTCCAGATGTGAGCGACGGAGGGCTCACGGAGGTCACTGCCAGTGCAGCTGAAGTCTGGTTCTGACAGCACTGGAATGGCCAGATTCATGCTGTGGTCTGACCATGCTAGCTCTACGCTGGGCTGTGTGACGGGGATTTGGGTTGAAGGAACCACTGGAGTGACAATGTAAATTCTTCAGAACCCGCTGTCTGGCAAGCTGGGGTTTTATATATCTATGTTCGGGGAAAGTCTGACTATACCGAGCGCAAGAGAGCCAAGTCATTCGTTTGGAAGCGGAATAAAATGCTGAATGCTGTTTTTGTTTGCTTTAGGCTAGTACCTTCTGAGCATTTCATGCGAATGCCTCGTTTATGCTTCAACATAATGAAATGCACATAATACCCAATACCACCGAACCATCCCTGCTGGAAAAATCCGGCTTAAGATGGTAGAGGCTTACACACGGCAGCTTAAATTCAACATGAATTACCATTTGTAAGCCATTTCATTTCAGTAATGTGACATTAGCATATGAAACAGGACAATCAACTAAACCGAAATAGGTGAGACATGATTTTATCCACTGGGAATTAATTGGATTGTGAAAAATTGACTGTTTAAGTGCTAAAACTAAAATTTTACAAAAAAAGTTGCATTTGTTAATCCAAGTTAACTACATTAACATTGATATCAATCATTAGTTAACATGAGCTAACAATGAACAATACTTAGTGTTAATTATCATACGACAAGATATAGAAGTCTGTTATTAACCCATAGGTCCAATTATGTTATTTTAAAGCGCCCCCATTATGGATTTTTGAAATGGACTTTTCATGCAGTGTGTAACAGCTCTAAGAGAATGAAAAGTTTTAAATCTGAAAGTGCACCTTGTATAAAGTTGTCTCTCAAAAGAAAAAGTCGACTCATTAAATCATTAAACGAGTCGTTTTTAAGCAGTTTCATGTTGACGTCAACATGAAATATTAGCATATTGCCCACCAACTTGTGCGCACTGACCCGGAAAACTTGAAAACTTGGTCAGAATGAAAATGCAAATTCATTCTTTGCTAAATAGCTTGTTGGGTTGTTGGTTAACATTGTCCATTAGACCTCTCAGCTTAAGTGACGTCTCTGGAAAAGGCACAGGAAGTGTCAGTTATTACATTTGATGAAAGATTAGGATGAAAATGTTTTCTTTAGAATAAAAGCTATCGGTGAATCATTAACAATAAGACCAAGAACAAGTATTAAGATGGCAAATAAGGTTCATGTTGACTTTAAGGTGGTCAAGATGGTTTTTGGAACAAGGTCGACCAGCTAATAACCAGCTTGGACACAATAATAACCAGTTTGGCCTGGCTTCTATATTCCAAAAAGCAGCTCCCATCTTAAGATGTATTTTCCAGAAGGAATTGCTCATGTCTGAAATACCGCTAAAACTAATCACGTCTGATAGGTTTAAAACATGCTTCAAAGGTATGTCAGTAACCAACCTGTCACAGACAGGGAGAGATCCATCACCTCAGGCCTGCTGAACTTTAGAAGAAGTTCTTGATGAGTGGCGTTACCAGTTTGACCCACAGCTTTACACGGCGGTCTGGCTGATTAAACGTAGAGTTTGACACTTGTGTTGAACTCTGGTACAACATCTCCTGCTCCTGGATAAGACAGAAAACATGATTTCACTTAAACTATCTTTTTTAAACCTTGCTATCTCAAGGGTTGTGTCATCTTTTTACTACAGAACTGATTTTAACTGATCTTTTAATCACCTGATCCGTGAAGATTACAGGAACCTTTCACTTCACAAACTATAAAAACTGATGACAGTTAAACTTTATTGCAGCCTCTGTTCCCAGAATGAACAGTAAAGATTAATGTTTATGGTATATCCTTTATATGTAATGCTGTTTGAGATAAGAAAGATAAACAGACCCCCTTTGCTTTCTAGTAAAAGAAAAGCTGCAGCGTTAAGGACTCTCACAGGATTTAAATCTGTTAATACTGAATTATTCCATTATCATAACATGATAATGCCCATTAAAGTGATTGTTCACCCAAAAATGAAAATTCTGTCATTAATTACTCACCCTCATGTCGTTCCAAACCCGTATTCATCTTCAGAACACAAATTAAGATATTTATTAAGATATTATGAGGGTGAATAATTAATGACAGAATTTTCCTTTTTTCGGTGAACTCATTTGTAAGGGCTCCCGTAAGCCCTTACAAATGACCAGCCATTCATTTCATAGTTAGTACTAACAACTACTAAAATGCATCACAACCCAAGATTTATGGGGTACTGTAGGAAACAGAGGTGCAGAGGAAGTCCAACCTGTTGCAGTTGCATCTGGAGTTCCTCATTCTCTGTTACTATGGCAATCTGAGCCTCCAGATCCCTGTGCACAGAGCGATAGCCGAAATTTGGGGAGCCAATGAGAGTGAGGCAGGGGCTGTCTCTTCCTCCCACATAGTACCACAGACCTGCGAAGAGTGGAAAAAATACCCTGAAATGTAACTTTTCAACCAGTAATGATGATAAGTGCTTCATATTACTGGACAGTTGTTTATTATGACTCAAACCACTCTAAAAATAATCTTGGTGCCTTCACACTGACAAATATGCAGATGTGGCAGATGCTTCAAAGCAGCTGATAGTGTCAGTATCTGTTTCCTGGTCACATGGGTTTAAAAGGTGTGGTGTCTATACAACAGAAAACATTTTATTTTCACAGTCAACAATGCATGACTACACACTAGAGGAAAAAAAATAAAAACAAAGTGTCATTCAAATTATGTACACTAACCAGACATATGTTCTATTAATAGGCAGCAGGAATTACTTGCCACTTCAAACACTTGCCAAACATAACCACCCTCACCCTGGCCTGAGGTGCTGAAACACTCATCATCGTGTATTCCCTGACGGGAATAATTTAAAATTCATTCCTGAGGACTTCCTTATAAACACAAATCCAGGAATTAGCCTTTATACATAATTATAAATGCCTTTATGCTTAATTAGATTAAATCCAACTTCAAACCAATAAACAAACACAATCCTTGAACTGTTTTTTGATTCACATCGTAACACTGGGTTATTCTATTATAGACCACTTTGTTGATCATAAACTAGTGTTCAAAAGTTTAGGGTGAATTTGTTACTTCAATAAATTTATACTTTTATTTAGAAAAGGATGCATTAAATCAATCAATACTTTTTACAAAAAAATATATATATATAAAAAAGGTATTCTTTTCAACTTTCATTTGATCAAAAAATCCTGAAAAAAATTAATTATGGCTTCCAAGAAATATTAAGCAGAACAACTGCTTTCAACAGTGACATCAATTATTATTGTAGAATGATTCCTGAAGGATCATGTGACACTGATGACGGGAAAAATGACTGCAGAAATTCAGCTTTACCATCACAGGAATAAAAGTACAAAATAGTTCTTTTTAAATTGTAATAATTTTTCATAAAATTTATATTTTTAATTCAGTCAAATAAAATGCATAATGCTTGAGCATAAGACTTTTTCCAAAAGCATTCTTTTGAAAGGAAGTGCAATTGGTCCAAACTAGTTTTGCACAAATTGACTTGGAATCGATGTTCTTCTGCCTTCCGGCATTTGTGGAACCACTTTTTTCCAAAATATTATTCATTAGCATTTCCTGTGCACAAGCACTTTAAGAACGCTAAATTAGATTTTTACTTAATTTACTTGATAATTTTTTTGTTATACATGTGTTGATATATCTGATTGTGTATTATATACTAATAACCTTTTTTTTAAACACATGAATTTCCTAACAAAATGATAAATAATCAACAAAATAAAAAAGTTCTTTGAGCTGTGAACTTGAACATTTATCTCAATGGTTTTGGCATGTTACTCCACTTGAAGTAAACAACCTACTTGCTGCCAAATTTGAATGGCTGCCAAAGGAAAACATGCTTTTTGGTGACAAAGGTATAGTTATGGCATGACACATTGTGCAGAAGTCTTAACTGAGTCCATCTCACTGTCTCTTTCCTGACGAGCCACGTGGGTCTCGTGTAGGTTGAAGGCCAGCGTCAGAATGGCAAGCTAATGTTCATTGATTCTCTCTGTAGCTCAGCTGCGGGGACCTCTGCACCCTGTCTGTTCCCACTTCAGCTCCACTGTTTACAAGAAATGACGGCATGACAAGGCTTTATCTAATAAGCCAGACTTCTCAACAGGAGCCTGAAATTGAATTCCACTGACGCTGCTCAGGTTTGTCCAGCCTCTATTTTTCTCCAGACGTCACTATTTTTTTCTGTCCTTTCAGGTCAGGGGCTTTTATTAAAGTGTATGAGGATACTCAGTTAAAGCCATATGAACAACCAAATCAAATTTATTATGAATTCATGCATTTTTAAAGCAAACTAAAAATCACTCACAGTTACAAACACAGACAGCAGGTTGAGAAATAACACAGTGGCGATCGAGTTGCTTTTGGCTCAGTGGTGCATTTGATTTGTCTTAAACAACATACTGAAACAGTAAAGCTGAAATAGCTTAACATTCAACAACAGCCAGAAAACGTGGCCAAAGCATACCTCTGGTTTACAGGGAAAACATCACATGTGTCTGGCAGCCTCTGTGTCCTGAAGCTGTCCAGGAAGAGCTCTGAGGCTATTCAATCAGAGGTGCTGGGAATCCTGCTCTGCGCATTAAATTATGAGCTTTCCTGTTACACCCAATTTTTGGGAATGGGCTGATCCACTTCAGTGCTTCAAAAAAAAAAAAAAAAAAAGTGCAGAAGATAAACACGTACCTTTAGCATGAAATGTCCAATCTGGGCGATGGTATTCATGCAAGAGGACACGACTCTGCTGTCCCAGCTGACACACCTGAAACGAACACAATGATGAGTGCTTCAGTTTAAGAAAAACCAAGAATACAAGAACAAACATTAAAATATATATATATTCTGATAGTTATAAAACAGCAGAACTCAAACCCTGCTAATTCAGTGCATTTGTAGCTGCAGCACCATCCACAGAACAAGAAACAATTATAAACTGCAAAATAGTGTTAATTTTGTTAAAGAAATTTCGTTTTTTCCAAGTAGAGACAACATTGACATTAATCACTAACTAAAACACTAATAAAACTCTTTATCCACAATTTCTCTATAACAAATAAAAAAAAGTTTTCATACTTGGGGTTGCCAGATGTCAAGAGTTGAAATCCCTCTATAAGCGCTTCACTCTTAAAAGGAAATTTTTTGCCCGGTTTTTTTTTTTTTTTTACCAACTGGGCAACTATTCTTTCTTACACTATGGAATTAGGGTTGGAGCTAAACTCTGCAGGACACCGGCCCTCCAGGACTGAGTTTGGACACCCCGGTGTAGATTAATACACTCCAACCTACATGTTTGTTGTTTTTAGTTCTTTCAGCACTTTTTCCATAGTGTAAGAAAGCGTGCGTGTGAATAGTTGCCCGGTTGGTTAAAAAAAAAGAAAAAAAACCGGGGCAAAAAATCCTGGCCCTCCAAGACTGAGTTTGGACACACCTGATCTACACTGAGAAATTCTTCTCAAACAAAAGTGTAAAACAGTGTGTGTGTTCCTTCAAAATGGTTGTTTGCACTGTTTGCTGCAACTAAATCTGCCATCAAAGCCCCACAGTGACTAATCGTAATAAATCCAAACATGGATCTCAGGTATGCTATTTGTGATTGAGGTTGCCGAATAAATGCACTTATGCAACCTCTGTGCCACAATACAAAGTCTTTTTATTGTTGTTGTTTTAATAGAATGACATTGCCAGTGTTTTAGCTTTTGAGTTTTACTAGATTTAATTATGCAGAGGGTGTGTTTGTGATAATAAATCCGTAAACTAGATGAGATAAAATAAACCATGTGTATGTTGAAAGGTGAAGGTGACACTGAAGACTTTAATAATGGTTGCAGGAATAAATTACATTTTAAATGATAGCTAACAAAAAAAACCTATATTATTGTTTATACTGTATTTTTGACCAAATGAAGGCAGCTTTCAAAAACATTATAAACCCAAATTGCAAACTTTTGAATTCTACTGTATATCACAATTTACTGCAATATTCTTAAATTGATCATCTAGAATTAAATACTTTTTGGACACAAATCAAAAGATTATTAATTTTAAACAAAAATGAATGAGAAGTTTGGCACGAGTACAAAAACAATAAAAACAAAAGATGTAAAATTGGAATGCATTATAAATATTTTTGGTGGTTATAAAATAGCCAATACTATATGCAACAGTAAGCTCACAAATCAGTTGAATTATATGTTAACGTGGAAATTTGTAATGGTGCCTGGCAACCATAAAACAACCTATAGTTACATTATGTCTATACTAGACGTGGGTGGCATGACTTGACAAAACTAAATTGCCCCTTTTATAAATAACAGAGTTCTCTACACTTAAGTGTTCATCTCTGTCAACACAGGTATATACACATCATATTGCCCAGCCCTGTGCTAAACTGTAGAAAAAAATGCATACCTTATTGTAGAACTGTCGTGCGAGGTGAACGTAGGCCTCAGGAATTGCTCCTGCTACTCCTTTGGCTCCAAAAAAACCATTAACCTCTGGAGAGGCCATGAGGATACGGTAGTCTGCTGCTGCACCCAGCACCAGCTGCATGTACGTGTGCGTCAGGTTGAAGTAACCCGATGTCAGATAGACAACTGAGTCTCCACCTGCCTCTGTGAGCAGTCGTTTGGTTACTTGTTCATCCAGATGAATGCCAAGGGGCTTCATTTGCACAAGTGGAAAGATCCAGGTGTCATTTGGCACCGTTCCATCCGAGTCTGGGATCTCCGAGCATTCTGCCTCCAGCATGCTCTGCCGGACACGGGCGGTGTTCACCACTTCCTGGATCCGTCTCTGTGCCGATGCAGAAAAGTCTGCTCTGTTACCTGTTAGACCACAGAAAGAGCACATTTGAGAACACTCAACACTTGAAACACTTAAATATTAGATACATTTAGACTGTGTTCCAAAAACTAGTCAGCTGCCAACATAGGCAGCATTTCAAGCACAGCTGTTCCAAAAACTAGGTTTTTGGCAATCACTCATGTCTTCTGTGGAGAAGATGACCCTATAATGATGTGTTGAGATCAGTGACAAAAAGCATACAAAGCAGCATTAAAAGCTAAATGATGATTATAACTATATTTCCTTCACTAATAACAAATACAGATAGAAATAGATTGATAAAGTTAAATAAGACTATTATATCTGACATTTCTGTGTACTACAGAACATATTTTAGCTTATTGTAGTTTGGGGTAGGTAAGATTTTAATGTTTTTTTTTATGCTCACCAAGGCTGCATTTATTTGATCAAAAATACAGTAAAAACAGTAAAAATAAACATTTCTATTACAATATATTTTAGGATGTAATTTATTCCAATGATGCTAATGCTGAATTATCAACAGTCATTACTCCAGACCTCACTGTCACACGATCCTTCAGAAATTATTTTAATATGTCAAGTTTATTATTATTATCAATATTAAAAACAGTCGAGCTGTTTAAAATTATTGTGGAAAATGTGATACATTTTTTCAGGATTTTTTGTTTGATGACCAGAAGATTCAAAACATTATTTAAAATATACATTTTTGTGACATTATAAATGTGACCCTGGACCACAAAACCAGTCATAAGTAGCACAGGTATATTTGTAACAACAGCCAACAATACATGCCATGGGTCAAAATTATTTTTTTTATGCCAAAAATCATTAGGATATAAAGTAAAGATCATGTTTGATGATGATATTTTGTAAATTTCCTACCGTAAATATATAAATTTTTGATTAGTAATATGCATTGCTAAGAACTTCATCTGGACAACTTTAAAGGTGATCTTCTCAATATTTAAATTTTTTTGCACTCTACAGATTTTCAACTAGTTGTATCTAAGCCAAATATTGTCCTATCCTAACAAACCAGCTTAAGATATTTTGAAGAATGCTGGTAATCAAACAGTTGTTGGTCACCATGTACTTCCATAGTATTTCTTTCCCTACTATGGAAGTCAGTGGGGACCAGCAACAGTTTGGTTCTTCGAAATATCTTCTTTTGTGTTCAACATAAGAAATTTATACAGGATTGGAATGACATGAGGGTGAGTAAATGATTAGAATTTTTGAGTGAACTATTCCTTTAAGAGGTTCTATTTCAGTTAGCATAGCAGCATAACTCATTAGGTTTTGAAAAGGTGCTTTGTGTCAATCCAGTTAAAATGCCTGATAGTAATGATAAACAGAACGATTCTAAGTAACTGATCTTAACAGGTTGTTTACACTTATTTGAACAGGTATGCAAGCGAAACGACACGCAATCCATTCCTCCTCCAATCCAATCCATTCTATCAGGTATTTGCTCATGCGAGATCCTGCAAATGCATGATCAAAACCTCAGAGACACGGGTCAATAACTGCTGACTGTCTGGAAAGGCGCTCTGTCAAACCCTGGCGCCTCTGCTAGACATAATGTGCCACGGTGAGTCATAGCAAGAGAGATAATCTGTAAATAATGAATTAGCTTCAGGGCAGAACGCTGCATGTTGGTAATGTATGACAGAAGCCTGCTGCTTCATGGTGTCTGAGCTTATTTGGTTAACACAGAAAATGTGCAGCAAGGGCCGCTCGGAATATTTGGTTTGTTAAATTCAGAGAACAAGAAAAAGTGAAAGCCTCTGCAAATATATGTGGACGACGGAGAACAAATAAACGGCCCTTTAAAGCAGGATACAGGGGCTTTCCCCACAGACGCAAAGCCAGCCACCCCAAGCCTCCAGGCCTCAGAGGTCCAAACACATCCAGTTAACAGGGCCACGGAGTTCAGTGGCTCTTACCGACAGACTGCGGGATCCAATTACTGGAGATACAGGGGCAGGACCGAACTGCCGACTCAGCGGATAAGCTTCTCAATGGACTAGCGTTCTAGTAACTCTTACTGGAAGATGAGGCTTTTTCTCCGAACATATACATTCGCAGACAAGCTGCATAAAGAAATGTCACCCTGACTCGAGTGCATGTGCTTTTTAGTCTGATATTGTCCTCCTTTTACCGTCATACATCACTATTCTCGCTGTTGGCTATCACTCCATCATTTCCCGTCGACCTCATTGTCTTGACAGACTGTATCAAGGTCCAAATAGCTCCTTCCCGAACCTATCATCCTCCTGCATCTCTCCTTTCCTACCCTCTCAGCACAGATCACTTACCACCAGCAAGGTGACATCATTGCACTATTTCTGGGATCTGTGACAAACTGTGGCTCCACTCCACCACGATTATGTCATCGAACGGCGCTGGGTTACGGATATGGAACGAAGCTGAATGAGCATAATCACTCATTCACTTGCTGAGCCTGGAGACTGTAAGACACACCGAGTCATGGCTGAAGCTCAGCATCTCAGAGACCTGAGGCTAGCAAAGCAGGTTTCCGAGCTTCCTGTTACCCAATGTGTTACCACAATGCTGGTGTTACAAGGAAATGAGTGACTTACCATCATTACCTCTGATTCATGTCAGTCAGAGTGGGTGGAAACCACAAGTGTCACTCATTTCTCTTATCAGGCATACTTTTACTGCCAAAAAAAGCTTATGAAGTTGTTTGGTCACTTGCACTTAGACAGTCTAGCAGCATCTAAACAAGGATGCTTTGAATAAATAATAGATATTCATTCCACACAGTCCATTTTAACCAACCGGTACACGTGAAAGCGCAGCACTGAGCCGCCTTGCATGATTAAATTAGGCTGACTTTATTTTAGTGTGATGAATGTTTTTTTTTTGAGCCGTTACACGTGAAAGCGCAGCACTGAGCTGCCTTGCATGATTAATGAATATTCCTTCATTATTTAAAAAAACTTTTACATCTTCAGTTAGCATGGCCATGGCATTCAATTTGAAAACTTTTTAAAAATTGATATATTTATTATTTAATAGTTTTTTTTTTTTTTTTTTTTACCTTTTTTTTGTAATAAATATTGAATATACAAGATGACAAGATGAGTAAAGATTTGCTCAAAAATGTCTGTCTTATTCAATAGAAAATTATATATATAAACACACACACACAGTCATGGCCAAAAATATCGGCACCCTTGTTAAATATGATCAAAGAAGGCTGTGAAAATTAATCTGCATTGTTAATCCTTTTGATCTTTTATTTAAAAAAAAAAAAAAATCACAAAAATCTAACCTTTCAGTGGATAATAAGAATTTAAAATGGGGGAAAATATCATTATGAAATGAATGTTTTTCTCAAATACACGTTGGACAAAATTATTGGCACCACTAGAAATTCTTATGAGTAAAATATCTCAGAAGTATATTCCCATTCATATTCACAATTTTGAACACTCCAGGGTGATTATGAACATTAAATTATTCATCTAAGGCTTCCTGTTTCACAGAAATATAAATATGAGGGAAAACAAAGCCCAAATCCCCTTAATCATCTCAATGAGAAAAACCAAAGAATATATTTCTAATGTGCAGAAAAAGATAACTGAGCTTCACAAATTAGTGAAGTGCCTTTAAGAAAAGAGCTAGAGCAGTGAAAATTCCTATTTCTACCATCATGGCAATAATTAAGAATTTCCATTCAACAGGAAATGTTATAAATCTGTGTGGAAGACGACGTGTCTCTATATCATCCTAATGCACAGTGAGAAGGAGAGTTTGAGTGGCTAAAGACTCTCCCAAGACCACAGCTGGAGAATTGCAGAAAAAAGTTGAGTCTGGGGGTCAAAAACCTTAAAAAAAAAAAAAAAATTGTCAAACAGCACCTACATCACCACATGTTGTTTGGAAGGATTTCAAGAAAAATTCTCCTAGCTCATCCAAAAACAAACTACAGCATATTCAGTTATCAGACATGACTGGAATTTCAAATGGGACTGGCTTCTTTGGTCAGATGAAACTAAAAAATGATCTTTTTAGCATCAAACATTTACGATGGGTTTGGTGAACACAGGGATAAAAAGTACCCCATGTGTACAATGAAATATACTGCTGTATTTTTGATGTTGTGGGCCTATATTTCTGCTGGTTTCTTGTTTAGACACATGGCATCATGGATTCTATCAAATACCAACAGATAAAAAAAAATCACTAAGTGACTGACTCTTATAATGGGCCATGTTTGGATCTTCCAACCGTACAATAATCCAAACACAAACCTCAAACAACAACAACACAAAAATGGGTCAGTGAGCACAAAACCAAGCTTCTGCTATGGCCATTCCAGTCCTCTGACCTGAACCCTGTAGAAAATGAGTGTGGTGAACTGAAGAGAAGAAGCACCAACATGGAGCTGGGAATCTGAAGGATCTGGAGAGATTCTGGATGAAGGAACGGTCTCTGATCTCTTGTCAGGTGTTCTCTAACCTCATCAGGAATTATAGGAGAAAATTTAAAGCTGTTAAACTGGCAAATGGAGGTTTCAAAAAGTATTGAATAAAAGGGTGCCGTTAATTGTGGCCAATGTTTATTAGAGAAAAACATTTATTTCATAATGATATTTCCCCCCATTTGAAATTCTTAATATCCAATGAAAGGTTAGATTTTTGTGAATTTTTTTTAAATAAAAGATCAAAAGGATTAACAATGCAGATTCATTTTCACAGCCTTCTTTGGTCATATTTACCAAGGGTGCCGATATTTCCAGCCATAACTCTGTGTGTGTGTGTATATATATATATATATATATATATATATATATATATATATATATATATATATATATATATATATATATATATATAAAATTTTAAGCGATACATTTTTATACATTGTATTTGAGTGCACGGATTTTAAAGCCAAATCAGGTTCTTGGATTGTAGTGGTGGAACAATGCTATAAAGTTTCACTAAAGTAGGCCAGATTATAGTAGTTAGCTGTATCCTCCACAATCTATCACTCACAATCAGCCTCCAAGCTAGGGAAGTTGTGTTTAGCATTTTATGAACGTGTTTGGGCTTTTTCCTCACATAATGTGGTTTCTAACTTTAATTCCTCATTTCAGAAGCTTTAGAAAGCATATATAAATGAATGCTATGAGGAATTCTTAAAATCCCCTCTCATTGTTTTATATGACATTTTATATTTAAGGAAGTGGCATCTGTTTAAACAGATCCCTCCACTTACCTTTGTAGGGATGCACCATTCCCTCCATCATGTGCACACTGTTGTCAGGCTGCAGCTGCAGTGACACATCGCCCACGGCTCCCACGAGTTCAGCAAAGAAATCAGCCACCTCACCGCAGTCCTCCAGAAGTACATAGCGATCCTGACGATTGGTGAAGTAGGAGTCGCTCAGATTGGCCCTGTATGAGATATCATCATATCACACTCAAGAGTGGGGGAACAAATATTCACCTCCTCCACTGAGCAGAGGTTGTTTGCATGAGCTCTATATGGTCTAAAAACAAACCTAGAACCATGAAGAGCAACAGCTATGGGAATATTTTGAGAGAATTGATGGTATTCACATTGCAAGCATATTTTAGTTACACAGCCATAACATATGTTTGTGAATATGTGTTGTATCTGCTTTTGCTGTGACATATGCATGCATACACACCCACTAATGATGAGACTGTTGTCAAAAATGTATGCCTTGATGTGCTGCACCCCGATGGTTTCATTGAAGCGTTCGGGAACCAGAAGACGCAGCAGCCCCCGCAGGTCAGGTGTGTGGTACAGGGATACTCTCATCTGCTCGGGAAAACGCTGGAGCAGTGACATTAACATTGTGCGGGAATTGTGCTTACCTTTAGATTCAAACACAACAAAGGAGGAAATGAGAAGCAATGAATCAGTGCATACACTTAATTAAGAGTTAAAGGGGAATTCACACTAAAAGTTGATGGAGGTTGCGGTCGTGACAATTATATTATATTATATTGTATTGTATTGTATTATAGCAAGGTTTAATTTCGTATTTTCTCTATTGAAGTAAAGCTGTAAAACAAATTGCTCTTTGGGAACAAATAAAAGTAAAAAAAAAAAAAAAAAACGTTCCAATTCCTTCACTAGCAACTATAGCAAACTATATAGCTTTGATACCAAAGACAGCAGATGTAAAAATGGTCCTTTTCACCTTTTTACTATTTGGACACTCAAAACTTATGTAATGATAAATTATAGATTATTTTTAATTTTCTATTAATCAAAGAATCCTAAAAAATCATCATGGACTCATCTTCTTTTTTAATTTGTATTAATTTTTTAAATGTTTAATGTTTTAAGAAATGTTTATTTTGAGGAGAATCAGTATATTAGAATGATTTCTGAAGGATCATGTGACACTGAAGACTGGAGTAATGGCTGATGAACATTTAGCTTTGCCGTCACAGGAATAAATTACATTTTAAAATATATTACAATGAAAAAAAAAATTAAAGCATAAAAGACATTTAAAAATTGTACACAGCTACACAGCTATTGTAAAGGAGAAAGATGCTTTGGGAATGGGACACTGCTAACTAACCAAATCTTGACCCCTTGGTGCACTCATACTGGTAGGTGTCACATCACGTCACTGCTCATTTCCATAGATGATAATATTGTGAGCACTGCCAACAGTTACAGTTGTTCACGCTAGAAGTCAACAGAAAAAAAAAAAAAACATCTCTCTCTTTGTGAACACCTTCTCATAATGAGAGTCGTTTTCAGGAGATCAAGCAGAACCTAAACCACTAAAATGAAGCTCTATGCTGCAATATGATGCTTCAGTTACCATTAAATATTAGATTATGAATTTTTACATCATCATTGGGAAAGTTGTACAGCACACTGAAAGCAGTCAATGGAATGACTAACAGTTCCTGTCAAGTATTTTGCAAGGTAAAAGAAAAGGCAGGGGTGGGGGGAACAGAGAGGAGGTCTGAACTCCAACCTACAATTACTAAAACTGGAAATCCTCCAAAATTACACCCATGCAGTTATATCAATAGACATGGCGTACATATGTTAGTCAGTGTTCTCAAAGGGAAACAAACACTGGCAGGGGATTTCCTGCAGGCATTATTTCCTTCTAATGGTTCATAGGAAAGTGATCAAAAAGATCAAGCTATGACTGTGCAAAATGCAGTTCAAAAGGAAGTAAAAGAATAATACAGAGGGAGGTTTAAGAATAAGTGATAATGTGAGGCCTTGTTCACACAGCACACAATCTAATCTGGTTTTGAAATCAGATTTTTGGGACTGATTGTCAACACTGTCATTTAATTAATGAAATCAGATTCATCTGATACATGCAGCAATGACTTCATAATTCATGAGATGCATCACTGTATTTTACGCAAACACGTAAATGGTGTGCCTGAAATTGATCACTTTTATGTCATTCTTTTCAATGTGACCATAAATTTATGAATTAGTGAAAAACACTTATCATTGTGATTTAGATCTCTGTGTATTAGATCACAATCCTATGTTTTCGCAGTTCAAACTACAACAACTCCAAGGATTTGGGTTGGACATCCCAAGTGCTGGGGGTCCAAACAAAGCCTGATCATGTGTGTTTGAAATTAGTAAAAAAAAAAAAGAGAATAAAACAGACCTCTCGAGCCTCGGGTATAATCCAGCAGAAAAGACACTTTGAGATCAGGTGCATGATCTTCCTGTGAGCGCTCTAATGCCTCTTCCATACAATCCACCCAAAAGAAATGAGAAAGTCACTGAATACCGTTTACTAGGGTTAACTAAGTTTCTGTACCATTTAAAAAAAAAAAAAATTTGATTCTGTTTCTGCTGCAGGAACCTTATGGCTTGTCTGGCTGGTTTTGCATGTTGATTTGAACCAGGAAATGCATTTTAGCGTACGCTGAGATGGTGATTAAATTCAACTTTTAGATAGAGATTTAGCAACACCACCCGATCAAATTCTGTTGATAAAATTAAATTCTGCTGAGGTCATTTTTCAGAATATGCTTGCATATCTGACTTTGATTGTGACATGAGCTACTGTTTATTCTTAATCTTACATCGGAAAAAAATAGAAGATGAGATATGTTAAACTTCCCTGAGCAGCTTCCTCTTATGTAAAATTCTTAATCAGGCCACAGTCAACTGCACAAAAACAGCCTTTTCTTCTTGGGTTATGTTTTATTTACTGGTCAGTGACAGTTAACGTGTGCAGACAGGTTACATACGAGGTCTTGCTCTAGTGGTCCTGTGCCCAGATACAGTGATGCCATCACCACACGACTCTTGGCTGTCTTGATACGAGCCGGCAAACAGAAAGAACAGAATGAGTTCTTTAACTGAATGAGTAAAGCTTTTTTTCCAAGCTATATTATGACAAAACAAACTGATAAAAAAGTGATTCAAGACAATAAAACTATTTTCTACATAAACACAGCTAGACAATCTTCCGAAATGAAAAAAAAAAAAGGATTTGACCAAAATTCCATTGTTATTCTTGCATTATTTTTTTAGAGCCATATGAAAATTTAAAGCTGTTTTCATGTCAAGATTAAACTACTTTGAATAAAAAGAAGAGACAAATATTAAGCTTAACATTTTTTATAATGTTACAATAAACCTATTAAATATCTAACCACAGAAAAAAATGTAGAATTTTACTTTTAATGTTAAAAATCATAAAACTAATAACAATAGATGAATGATGATGTTTAGAATGGACATTTGGCACAGATCCACCTGTTTTATTAAACAAAACATTCTCTTCTCGTAAGTATCAACCAACAATTTTTTTTTTATATAATGACACAGCATAAATATGACTATAAATAGAAAGGCACTAACTAGAGTGAGATAACATCTGTTAGTAATAAGACATCAGAGATTTCTTTTTTACAACCTTATAGTCATATTTACTGGCAATTCAGTTCTCTGAAGGTGCAATTACTTGGCTTTCACCCAGTAAATGCACACACAAACACACACTCGCATACCTTCATAGCCTGATAAAACTCATCAGGTGAGTGAAGGATGCGTATGCAGCCCCCAGGGACCCTGAAAGCAGGTACATGATCAGCCATCCAGTGGAACCGAGAGTGGAGGCCCTCGGCACCAGTGAAGCCTTGAGGTCTATAGGAGGAGGCCAGGGGGGCAGAGTCTGCTTCTGCCAGGAGAGGGGCCAAGAGCAGCACAGCGGACCTACAGGATGACAGGAAGTGAAAGAGAATTAAAACCTTTAATCAGAATCCAAGACTGGCAAACCTCTTCCACTGTACACACAAAGCACTGTAGTGTTTCCGTTTTATGGCATTAGTAAATATTGTCAAATCTGGTGGCTGAACAGTAATACTGAACTGATGCTTCATATTTGTTTCCTACTGGCTCTCAAACAACATAATAAACATAATATACACTACTGTCAAAAGGTTTGGGGTCAGTTAGATTTTTTTTTGTGCAAGGCTGCATTTATTTAATCAAAAATACCATAAAAGCAGTAATATTGTTAAATATTATTATAAATTAAAATGATTGTTTTCTATTTAAAAATGTTTTTAAAAAGCAAATTATTCTAGTGATGACAAAGCTGAATTTTCAGCAGTCATTATTCCAGTCTTCAGTGTCACATGATCCTTCAGAAATCCTTCAAGAAATCTCTCTTACTATTAAAAATGTAAGATTTTGTAAGATTCAAGATTTTTCAGGATTTTTTGATAAATAGAATGATCAGAACAACCGCATTTTATTTGAAATTGACAGGTATTTTTAACACTATAACTTTGTCACTTTGCAGAATGTAAGTATAACTTTAAAGAAAAATCTTACTGACCCTAAACGGCTGAACAGTAGAGTATTTTCAGCTATTTTTGCTAATTAAAAACAAAATTCTTTATCTTAGTGCTTTTTTGCTTTGTTATTTAGACAAAAAAATAAATAAATAAAAAACACTTAGAACACATACATTTTTTTAACACGTTATAATGGTAATTATATTTGTGAAAATCTGATCTGAAATCTGAGAACAAAATCTTTATTGTTGCTTCCTGGTTTTCAGAACAGTGCATGAAACGGTAAGAATAATTAACAAATTAATACTTCAGCATTTCATTAGCACATGTATTTACACCAAAAACTAATGTTACAGAGCTGATTTGACTGTGCAATATAAACCAGTACATTTTCTAGTTGATTCTGAAAAAAAAAAATATATATATATATATTACCAACTCTCTTTTTCTCAAAACTTGATTTCCAACTACTCAGAACAGAGCCCTAAGTCCAGATCCAAATGCAACAGTGTTCAGAAGACAAAGGCAGTAATATGGTCTGTATGACACAGCATGAAGTCTCAAACTGCAACCCTTCACTCAGATCTACTGCCAAACACCAAGGTCACGTCGAGTTCTCTACAACCCAGACGGTGCTTTTCTTCACAGAACCCAGAGTCTCACCGCACACTACAGTAGATCTCACATAACTCCTGAGAAAACAAAATGAAAAGAGGGGCCTCTGAGAGTGCCATGACCCTGCGGAGAGTGAGCATAAAACAATGCGAAGGTCAGTCGTGGGTGAATTTACAAATCTATACAAGTTATCTAGAGAGTCTCTCAGATGTATCAAAACAAGACCCATGTTTCAAAGCCCTTTATAGATATCACATCTGGCCAAACAAGTTAAGAAAATTCAGGAAAAGGCCTCCACTTATATCAGACTGAAAACTGATTTGATTAAAGCCACCTTTTCAGAAGAATGCAAGCAGTGAATGGCTGCTTTGTAAACCAGTGCTTTAAAGTCTTCTTGAATGCACATCTGATAACAGCAGTTGGAAAAGAACATCTGATCAACTAAAGGCCAACTTGGGCCACATTTTTACATAAGAAAAAATTAAATGGTGGTTATCTGATGGTTAACATGAACAAATGTCCAAGAATTTGGTGTACAGCTGAGCTGTCAGATCATACATGCCTGAATAAAATAGCATTATTTTAATAAAAGGAGGTGCTGACAAACCATATCTGATCATCTGCCGTCAGTCTCGGTTTATTTAGTTGATTTACTATAACCAGTGTGCAGTTTAACAGCTCATTAAAGGGTTAGATAACCCAAAAACGAAGGTTATTTCAATATCAATATTATATTTAATCACCCTTATACGGTTTCAAACTTGCAGGACTTAAATTTTCCTGTGGAACCCAAAAGAATATATTAAGAAGCCACCATTTACATTCGAAACATTTTTTGGGGTGAACTATATCTTTAAGAAAGAAGACATAATGGTGTTTACTGGAAATAAGTAAGAGCGAAAGCAGCAACCATCTTTATTGGTCTAATGTTTACGGCTCATATTCTCAAGCTCACTCTGACAATTCTAACTCCACAAATGAATTTAAGATCTGTCCTTTACTCAACCACAAGCTAGCATTAGCCAAACACGCTTGACTTTAATATTACGCGATATCTATCGACTGTTTTTGTGTTATACAAAAGACCGCTGTCATTTACCCTCTCCTCCGCTCATGTGTCCTGAGAAAGCGATATGTTATCCTCGTTAAACCCCAGCAGAAAGCAGGAGTATACCCAGAGAACACAAGTCTTGTCCATGTCATGGGCGCCGCCATGTTTTCACTGCATTTTGAATGTCAAAACTTTATCTAAACACATAACGTTACCTTGCATGCGGCGTGACAATGTACAAGTGTAAACAACTTGGCAGGTTATAAACAGCGTTGACGAGGTATAATTGTGCGTTTGCTGGTCTCTTATCTTTTTATACGTTTTTATCAGTGTTAAAAATAGCACATTGTCTCTTGTACACTGCACCTTCCCTATTTATATTCGAACTTAACTGTAGCCATCATCTGTACATACAAACCAGTGTCAGAATTTTTATTTTTTTTTATCCCTAGAACTGATTTTTTTTTTTTTTAAATCAAATAAAATATTAAACAATGCCCGTTATGTTACATTTCCTCTAGAACACATTCTAATTGTTTTTAGGAATGCTTTTTTTGTTGTTGTTGTAGCATTCAGTTTCCTAAAATCTTCATTATTTTAGCTTTATATTACTTCAGTATTATATTAGCTGCAGATGCAGCGAATGCAATGATCTGACAGCTACACTGTAAGAACAAATACATGCATAAGTAGATATAATGAAATATTATGTAATATATAACATGAGTAATTTTAGCATACATTTCACGTATTTGTATTCTCACTTGCACCCTTATATAGTTTAAATCATAGTACAATAATTTATTAAATAATATTTAAATAAATAATAAGCATTTATGGTTAGATGCTAAATGTATTCATTTAAATTGCAGTGTATATGTACTCTGCACTATGACAGTGTGATTTTAAAATTGTATTTTACATCATTAGATGATATATATACAATAAAGTCTAGTGGATTTTTTTGAAGGTGGTCTACAGCTGTTATCCTATAGATGGCGTATGGAACAAATCCAGCCAGTAACCCAGAGACAGCCTTGTGAATACGACTGAACTATACTATACTATACTACACTATACTATACTTTTACATAGAAAACTGTAACGTAACGTTAGCGTATAGACTTGCTTTCTATTTCGAATAACCCTATGTAACAAAGTCCCAATAATATGACATTCGTTTAATTGTATTCTTTGCAAAACGTTCCATCACGCGTCTGACCGTAAACGACACTGTAATATGGGACTCTGCAGAACCATTAAATGAATAAATAAAACAGAATAATATGCAACATGTGTGTGGTCAGATATCATCAGTCATAACACACCGACCGCATTTATATCCGCAAGGGCAATGCAACGTTTCACCTTGTGTGAACAGGGAAGGGAGGGAGGAGAAATCCCGTAAAAAAGGGTCACGTTGATTATTTATTGGCAATCCGCCACGTGCGTGTATGTGTGTGTGTGGTTGCTTTACTGGAACACAAGGGGTGGAGCCTTTAGAAATATCAGTCGGTACTTCAACTCGATGGCACGAACCTCCACTACCTCTGATAGACTTTCACACAGCTGATCTCTGATCAACTGTTAAAAAACTGACATGAACCCGATCTTTATCCTTTTAAAAGAAGTTCTATTTTGCATAAGCGCCTATATGGAAATCACAAAAGGAGCTATGTTTTAAGAAAACTCCCAAGATTGAGTCGGATAACGCTTTGAAGGTAAAAACGACGTTTTGGGCTTTATTCTAACGCACTGGAATACTTAAGAATCTATTAACATTCTAAGAATCTAACATTAATAGATTAATAGATTAAAAATGTATGCATATGATATATTATTATATCGGACTGTTATGCATCCCTCGTATGTACTGTGCTACATTGTATCCATGTCTATTAAACTATGTTGTAGAGCTTTGTAATGCGAGCTAATGCACATCTTAATAGTTTGAAGTCTGCTTTAGTTATATATGCGAGCGAGTCGGATTAAACGACCTCAATGTAACCCGAATAAATCGGTGAATTTCTTTTCCAGTTAGGATAGGAAAGTGAAGGGGTATTTACAGTGTAATACGAGACCGAGACCGTATGTCATGAATGAGAAATTGGGTTATTCACAACGAACTGGAGGACCTCATTCATAACCTGTTTTCTAATAGCCCAAGAGAGCGATCGAAGTCAATATCGGGTGTACACGGTCGAGCTTGGACTAAAAATAAAGCTTCGATTATCAACTAGTTAATTTATCCACTGCAAGCTGTTTTAACTTTATCTCGCATCTGTCTTACTTATACAAGTATTCATTTCTCATCTAATAGTGACTTGTAAAACTTAAAGTTATTGGATTGCTTGCTTAATTACCATTAGTACTAAGAACTAGATTATGGAACAACAACATACTAGTGGGAAGTTGATATTTAAATCACAGATCCCTATAGAATTCACTAACTTGAATCATGTGTTACCAGTAGTATTACTAGTTGCTATAGTATTAGTAAAACTGGAACAGGTACCAGCAACATTGGCATACGTATTAGTGAATGGCAAATAGTTGATATAAACTACAGATTCCTGTGTAAATCATTAACAAAAAATAGCCATTTGTTATCAGGATTGTTGGGAGGTTTACTAGTAGCAATAGTAGTAGTAAAACTGGAAAAGGTAACATCAGCATTGGCATACACCAGATGCATTGGGATAGTGTCTAGTAGAAAAGTAGGATGTAGTGATTGAATATTTATTAGTCACTATTGAAAGCAGTACTAGCATCTGATGGTTAAGTTTATGCATTAGGTTCTAAAGCACAACGACAAGATACATTAACACAATACTAGTCACTACTACTGAATTGCTTGAAAAATAAGTACTAGTAAAAAAAACAGACACTTATTAAAAATTAAAAGTTAGTTTATCTCCAAATGGGACGATTACATCACTGAAATGCGTAAATGTGATGTTACTTTAGAGAGGGAGGGTTGGGCTTTAATGATAAGGACCACATGTGAGAAACAACCAATCCAGTTATTAGAACTATGAATGGCCCTAATAAAAGTGATGTCATAGCAGATGTAAGTCTGCTGGCACTGGCTTCTGGTGTTCTCACTGTTTGGTTGATGCTGACATTTTCCATTTGGCTTTTCATTCAGCTGCCTTCCATACCCACCGAGACGTCAACTCTTCTGGATGTGGAAGAGGTGCCAGAGCTCTGGGCGTTGTGTTGGTGCTCTCCGGTGCATGAGCACCCTGGCTGGGACGGCCCTTCGGCCCTGGACCCCGAGCACCAGTGGTTGCCGGGTGGTACAGGGGGCGGGCAGAGAGCCATGGTAACGCACAGTAGGTTTGACAGCGCCATGAGCAGCAGCCCCTTTGAAGGCGGCGTGCGCCTGCCCCCCCACCGGTACAAGACCTTCAGTTCTCGGGCGCAGTATCAGATGGTGGTCGCGGCTGTGCGCAAACTGCAAGAGAGTGGCTTCTACTGGAGCACCGTGAGTGGGAAAGAGGCCAGTGCGCTGCTGAGTGCCGAACCCCCAGGCACCTTCTTGGTGCGTGACAGCTCAGACCACCACCACTTCTTCACGCTCAGCGTCAAAACGAGCACAGGCACCAAAAACCTGCGCATCCAGTGCGACTCCGTCTCCTTCTTCCTGCAGACCGACCCTCGGAGCGAGCAGGCCGTGCCGCGCTTCGATTGCGTCCTCAAACTCATCCATCATTACATGCCATCGGCAGGGACAGGGACCTCGTCGAAGGTCCAGGCCGCTGGAGAAGGTGGAAGCGCGGCCGACGGAAGCGCCTACTACATCTACTCTGGTGGTGAGAAGATCCCTTTGGAGCTACTGCGTCCGCTGGCGTCTAGCATGTCCAGTCTGCAGCACCTATGTCGAAAGACTTTAAACGGTCATATAGACGTGTCCACCAAACAGGACCAGCTGCCTCATCCACTCCAAGAGTTCCTCCAGGAGTATGACGCTCCTATCTAGATATTCTTAAATGGGTTTCAGATGGGAAGAGAAGAATAAGGCGCTTAAGTGGAGTTTATCGCTCCCTTGACCTCGGCGTCTGTCAGTATTGCGGGCCAGCTGTGCCTTCGATCTCTGGATTGGGAACTTTTGAAGGACAGCACGAGATACGTTCTCCCACTTGAGTGGATCTGACATCTCGGCAGCTGTCGACATGAAAGGACTTCCGCATTTCTGCGGCCAGTCGGACTGCTGAAGATAAACACGAGCGATAGTCGATCAGTACAGGAGTTAAGTGTGCTGCTATGGCTACGGTCCAGGCCTTCATCATCGATCGGGAGACACTCTCTCATGTCTGTTTTCTCCAGCTCAACATTTTTTTTGACTTTCTCCTGGAAGGAAGGAGCGAGAGCTGGGTATTTGCGATGACGTACACATTTCCACTGCTTCTTGCCAAGTGTAATTGCCTCATAATTGGGCGTGGGGGCGCAAACGGGGTGGCTACTTACCGCTCACGACCGACACTGTCTGCTGTGGTGACTGTGTGCGGGGTCAAGAAAAAGGACTAGAGCGAACGTATCGACCGGCCGAGAGGCCTGTTACCGCGGGCCTTTGACCTCTCTTAGCCCTCTCTGGAAAAGACAGGCCCCTCAGTGGACTGTTGTTACTTTGTTCGTGACAGGAGCCAAAGCAAACAGTAGTTTCATTTGTGCTAGGAAAAGGCAGGCTGAACATTGTTGACGATATGAGCGTATATATGAATTGTCATTCATATACTGTGAAGCAAATACAAGCACAGTATGAAAAATCTTTAGTAACTTATTTACTGTGGTGTTCGACATGAAGGACCGTGCTTCTCTGATCACACGGAGAAGCATTCGTACTTTGTGTGCTTCAAATCCTCATTCAATAACAACGACACCGTGTTTGTTTCACTAGCAAGACTTGACGTCTGCTATTCAATGAATGTATTATGAGTCTATGGAAGGGCTTATGGTTTCACTTGTAGATGGTTTTACTCTTTTTTTTTTTTTTTTTTCATATTTTGTCAAATCAAGGTGTTTACATGTGTGGCCACCAACAGGACAGCATGTTTTTTACTCTGTCTTTTATAAAGATGTCTCACCTTAAGGTCTGGTCTGATGACCGCAGTGCAAGCTTGAAGATCAGAAAACAAAGGCATTAACATAAAAAATGCAGCAAGAAACTTTGCACATATTTATATTTATAAGATATTTCCATAATTTATATTAAAGAGCACTATTTTTACAAAATGGACCCAGCCATGTGCCTCGCATTCTTGTGTGTACAAAGCAATTGGTATTTTCTCTGGCCTCAGGCTGCATGTAATTCAAATATGGTTTTTAATGTGGCATTTGTTGCAGACAACATTTTCCTCCAGTCATACACACACACACACACAGATGAAGATACCACAACTGCTGTTGTTTTCAGAAAAACAGGTCTGAGGCTTACCTTGAGGTGTGTGTACTGTGTACAGGATGTCACTCTGCTTTCTCTTTTGATCAGTTAAAACATCTGCCTCTCTCTTTTTGTCCAAAGCCTTTTTTAACAATCTTTATGGATTAATCCTGGTCATTCCTCACTGGAAAAATCAGGGAGTAAAATGGACAGCACAGCTTTTCAACTCTCATATTTTATTTTATTTATTTTATTTTTTATTAATATTGCAACTCTATTTAAGGTTACAATACATTTTTTTGGCAGATTGTGCATTTCTTGTATGCTTCTACTTATTTAATTGATTAGCCACTCTCTTAATTAATTTTCTCTCCATTTAACTAAGGGCTTTTATCAGATTTTCGTCCTCATATTAGAGGGTAATTAACACGTAGTAAAAGTTGTAACTCACAAACCATTAAATGCCTAAGTGGGGGAAAAAAATCAATAGGCCTTGATAAACTTCCTGAGCGAACCCAATAGAGCTTGACACGATAAGATTTCTGACTTACAGTGCAGACTTTTAATCATAGAAGTACAAAAGCGCTTGTGCAATTGAAAGATAACCTTGTTTTTATTTGACAATCAAAGTCTTTTTAAAATCATTAGTGCTGATGTGAAAAGGTGTGGTTATCAGTGGATTCCTATCTGATATTTCGATGAACTATTAAAATAAAAGCTAACTGAACTATAAAATAAATTCGGACTATATAGCAGTATTAAAGCAGATCCTGGTAAGTTTTCACTGATCAGTATCTTTAGCTTCCTTAATTTTTGATTTGAATAGTTACTGTACACATGAAAATTCAAACAGAATATCAGTTCCTAGCACTTATAAATGCATATTTATAAGCATACTCAGATTACTTATTAAAGTGAATGAAAAAAAATGCATTATTCACCCTTGTCTCATTCCAAAACTTGTGACTTTCTTATGCAGCACACAAAAGATAAAGTCAAAACGAGGTTGGACCCTATTGAATTTATTAGTAATCTGTGAAAAAACAACAAAACAACAAGAAAAAAAACAAGCATTATCAAAAAAAATATATATTAGTAAAAAGAATATTATTTTTTGAGAGTAATATGTATTTTATCAGAGATAAACACTTCCCTTCTTATCAGAGTTTCCTAAAAATATGTGTGTCCGTTTGTTTATACTAGTTTCTGCTGCAGCATTATGAGTAAATTCCACTCACATTCATACCAGATACAGCCAAGCATAAGCAATGATGTGTGTGTTTTTGCAAAAGGGCCAAAGAAAGGTACCCGCGAGAGAGATTTACTCCACAGCCTGTTTAGATTCCGAGAAATATGTTAATATTTATAATACATGTACATACATGCATGAGGAACCACTGATCTTCTCACAACTCCACTCTGAGTGGTATCTTCCGCTATGTTCTTTTTACAATCGGTATTTGGGAAGTCTCCGCCTTTTCTTCACACTCGTTCAGGCCTTCCTCCTTCTTTTCCTCCCTCCCTTGTGTTTTCAAAACAAAGCAGCAGTCAGTGAGTCCATGCCCCATTTGGTCAAAGCCAACGCCCGTGAAAAACACAAAGCCCCCGGGTTCACAAAGTTCCTGACCACCCTCTTCCCAAAACAACCGTTTTTGGATATTTTTTATGCACATTACGCATTAAACATGCAATGTCCACAGCCTTTGTCAATATATTTGGACATGTCTGCATGTAAGAAACAGTTGCAGCATGTCTGTTTATGTTTTACTGCTGTCAATACCAGCTTCATTTGAGGTTTTACAGTAAATCACATCTGTAATCTTCTATCTGCTCACTTCTGATTCGCTTACTGTAACCCTGGGGAAGAAATACTCTGCTGAGCCGCCTGCCGTGTGTCTAAATATGCTTATGTTTCGACTTCCCTGAATTATGCTAACTTACGGTAAGCCCAGCTATGTTGATACTCCTTTTGAGGACGCTGATGACTACGATTAACAGATAAGTTATGAGCCGCGCAGCGAACCAGGCAGCGTGGACATAATATGTGTGTGTTTGTGTGTGCGTCTGACTAAATGACTGAAAGTAATGGGACTCCGGAGGGGTTGTTTGTGCTGGGAAACAGTCCAGTCCTCTCGTGTGTCAGTCCCATATTGTGGTTGACTTAACAGGAAAGGAATGTGAGGCCATTTTTTATACATCCTGGTCTGCTGCAGGCAGGCAGGGGCTTAGGGAAGACTCTGCAAATGTGTCCGCGCGTTCATATAGGCTAGGCCTATGTATTTACAAGGGTGTTGTGAAACGCACTTTAACACAACATCTTTGTAAAGTCTGTAATCAAGTCCGCCTATAATCACACAGAATGAAAACATAATGTTAACAACATGTCACTGAAATTGTCCTATTGAAAGCAAAATGGCAAACTAACACGCTCTGGCTGTCATCAAAACACTGCTGCTGGTATAGCTTCTTTTCTAAAAAGCAAATAAGATATGTTGCTCCTTTTTACTCTTTTCGCTTAAGCAAATGTTGTCAAGTGTTCAAGTGTTACAGAGGTCATGAAATGGAGTATCAAAATGTTCTTGATCTTTACACAAATAAGAAGTTACTCTACAATAAAAACATACCGCACAGTTCAAAACTCAACTCAATAACTCGATAATTGCTGGAGCAGTCAATTCAAGATCAGTGCAAGTCTATTAGTGATTTGATTTCTGCATTTTCACCAGAAAGGTGACCATACATCCACTTTTCCCAGATGTATCCTGCCTGGGATTTCTAATTTGCCTAAAATGTCTGGATTTTTGATTTATTTTTCTATTGGCATTCTTTCTAGTTTTGATGACTCCTAGACCAATTACAAACCCCAAACTTTTGAATGGTGGTCTACTATGTTAGAAATTATTTTTTCACCCAATGAAACCTAAAAATTAACTAAAAATTTTTAAATTGCACACACATATTCAAGATACACTTTCAGAGATAAGTGTTGTACATTGTATGAGATTTCTCAGGTGAATTTATGGTAATTTAAATGTCAAGTGTGTAATTTCATGACACTAGAATCAATGGAATGCAATCTGAGTGGTCTAAATCATCCAGACAAAAAAAAATAAAAATAATAATAAAAATTTGCTCACCCCATCTGCTTGTTAAGTCTGACGTCACACTTCACTGTTTCAGAGTCCAAGAACTTTATTACATCACAAAAGTAAAAAACATATGGTGCTAATATACACACTATTATTTTATTTTGTTGTTTTTATTTATTTTAAATAATATTTTATACACATCTTATATCTAAATTTTAATCAGATATATTTCTATAAAGTTATCCATAAAAATTCTCACTAGCTTTGAAAATGTATTTTGCATTATTACATTTTTATTTTATTACTTACTATTTAGTGATATATATACTATGCTATGTATAGACATACATACATACATGTATAAAGTGTATATATTTATTAATTTATATATTACATGCACACACACACACACACACACACAGACATACATACATACATGTATAAATATATGTATCACACACACACACACACACACACACACACATATATATATATAAGCTAAGCTGACAATAACTATTCCTTACTTTTTAATTAATTAATTTCTTACCCTCAAAAATGATTTTTTTTATAGTCTTCGTTTTATTTTAATATTTAACTTAATTTTTTTCCCCAAGAATTATTTTATATAAATTTTTATAACATATATATTTTTACAAAGCTGCCATAAATATTTCTTACCAGCCTTGAAATTTTATTTTATTACGTCTTGGATTCTAACCTTTGATCATGACTTTGCAAAACTTTGTGAAAGTTTTTTTTTCTTTTTTTTCAATTATTTTTTGTGCTGCTAGCGGTGCAGAAATTACATACTTTTTCATCAAAGGCATGAGGCACAACATTTTTTGCATTGTGATCCCATTGGGCAGGCAGACAAAGAAGATGAAAGAAAAACAATAATATGTCTTGTCCATAATTCAGTATATTAAAGGCAGACGCTGAATTCCTAAATTACTTTCTCTACTGTCTGAGAGAAGACACTGAACCAGATTAGGTATCTTTAACATGAACAGTCCACTTTGTGCAAGTGCTGCTGGTTGGACCTGTGTGCACTGCATGCTTGGGTAAGTGGGCTGTTGGTTGGACCTGTGTTCCCTGTGGGAGAGGGGTCACAGAATGCAAGATGGGATAAAAAGAGGCCTCGTGGGACACATTTACAACAGGGACTTTGTGGTCAAACAGCTAATGGTTTGAGGAATTGCTTGAGTATGTCTGAGAGAAAGAGAGAGAGGAGGGGCCGCTGTGCAGTGAGCAAGAGAAAGAGCAGAGATTCCCTCTGTCCTGACTACAAATTGACAGTAGGTTGTAAGGTTGTGTTTTTGTTTTGTCATTCCCGTTCCTTCCCTGTCCTCATTTCCATCTGTTCATCTCCTATTCTTCATGCCGTTCTTCATGCTGTCTTCCCTTGTATGCATGCATGCACACACACACTTGTAAAGAAACAAAGTCCAACTATCCCCCTCCCCATCAAACACACATGGTTCCCATTCCCTTCATACCTCCCTGTGCCATCAGAGCCCAGTTTCCAGGAAAGAGGCTCTTTAATTGAGTTGATTCTTTACTGCTCTTGCAATGTGAGTGAGAGAGAGAGGACACATTTAGACAGGAAGGGGAGGTGCAGAGCGGGAGCTCATGCACAAACTCACACGTTCCTTTACTGTAAGAACTCATTTGCCCCTCCGAACTGCTTGCTTTGTTTCTGCACCCTTTCCTTCTCCATCCCCTAAATTTTCACTTTGTTTGGGTCAGCATCTACACAGTTTTGCTTGTTGCTTTGAAACGTGCAAATTTAAAATGCATTATCTCATTGTCATGCAATATTGTGCATGTTTGCATTGACCATCAGTGTAGTTCATACAGACACACAAAAAGACAAAATCGGTCAAATCTACACACTCTTATGGAATTATGTATGTCCATGGATTTTACTATTGCACAATGCATGCAAAATACACTTTCAAGGCTGGCAATGAATATGTATGTGCGTTATAAAAATGTATATCATAAATATGTAAAAATAGAAGTATAAAAGTAATACTGTTAAAAAAATCATTATACATACATACATATATATATATACATACATATATATATATATATATATATATATATATATATATATATATATATATACAGTATACTGTATATACATATATATAGAGAGAGAGGAAATAATGCTAAATACATTTTCATGGCTAGTTTTATATAGAAATAAGATTTATAGAAAATTCTTAAGCCTGAGAAGTATTTATGGCTGGCTTTATATAAATGTCTGTTTTATAAAAATTTAAATATAAGATTTGAATAAAAATATAATTCAAGATAAATCAATGAAAACTAAAATAAATAATAAAATAAAACAATTTTAAGGCTATATGTGTAGTCAGCAATAAATAAATAAATAAATACTATTTCAGGGCTGGTGAGAAACATTTATAGTTGGCTAAGCTTCAGCTGCCAGCTTCATCTTTAAATGATGTTTAACGGGCAACTTGCCAATGATAAACTGCTCTACTCATGCTCTAAAATATTTCTTCTTCAGTTTACATAATATATATATATATATATATATATATATATATATATATATATATATATATAATTTTTTTAAGCTGTTTACCTTCAGGTTTTAGTTATGTTGTGAATCCCAAATTTTTGAGTGGCCTCAGACATTTGGACTTTGTATACCGTAACTTTAGAAGAGTCTTGGCAAGGGAGAGCAAACCTGAAACTAGCGCTACCTGGAACGTCTTGGTTATGTACATAACCCTTGTTTCCTGATGGAGGGAACGGAGACGTTATGTTGTGACGACATTAGGGTTCTTACTTGGGAGCCCGAATCCTCTCTGATTAAGAGAAAATGGCAATGAAATTTGGCTAGTGGATTTCTTGCAGGAAAGAAAGCACTACTCCAATCGCACACCTTTGGGGGTCTTCATGGCAAGAAGAACACCAGTTCACGAACAGACTCCACTTCAGTGCATAGGCTTGCGTCATATAGGGAGCTCTAGCCTTAAACCGCGTTTCCACCGCAGGAATCAGGATCTAAATAAAGTTCCGGGTAAAAAAATGCCCCTCAGAAAGTCCCTGCTGGCGAGGTAGTACTTTTTCAAAGGTCCGGAACTTTCGGGGGCGGGACTTGGGCACTGAGCATGCTGATTGGTTGAGTTCAAGCAGCATTGTGATTTCAACCACCATTTATTCAGATAATTTTCAAAATATAACTGTTATTGTGTCATGAAATGTAGTCTTAAATGTATTTCAGGCAAGAATGTAGTTGTTTAAAACTCTAATCTGTGGTTTATTTATAAAGACAGTGCCTTTTTAAAAATGTGTTTTGCCGATTTTGGAGATAATCAGCGGGAGCTCAGTGCTCATGTATCTGCCTAGAGCAGTCTCAACTCGGCTAGTCCTTCTGACATTTGCCGCTGGCTCTGACATCTCTTTAGTGGTTAAACATAAAATATAATTCATTTTGGGTAAATCTAACAGGCAATCTTTGGTCTTTATTCAATTTATCTATATGTTAAAATGAAAAAAAGGGGCAATTGATATAATATTTAATTTCATTGTAATGTAGGCTGTATATATACACATTTCTCTGAACTAAGTACATTTCTATTATTATGTTTAAATGAAAACGAAAGGAGTCAGTGGTATTTGATATTCTATTTTGTCTTATTGTAAATAAACAGTGAGGAAAACTGAAGTAACCTAGGCAAGCTGACTGATGTTATCAAGTACGCTGCTTTTTGCAGAATTACCAGACTTGCGTTGTCCCGTCCACGGGAGATCACACTCCCGAGTCGAACTCAAAAAGTCCAAACAACCGAGGATGCAAGTCCGAAATTTGTGTACTTTGTATTGAAAAACACGCGCATACCTACGTCACCAGACTATTTGCCTAATCTTCACGGTACTTTAGAACCGGTTGGAAATGCAGAAAGCAACAGGTCTGGGGGGAAAATAGTTCCTGGGGAAAAAAGTTCCTGGTACAATTGTTCCGGGTAATTTCGGTGGAAATGCGGCATTAGTGATGGTGTCTACTACCACCGGTGGCAGACTACTTAAGTCTGCTGCAACCCATCCAGAAGTCACATGTGGAGGTTCCAAAGATCCAGGAGCGGGTGCATGCCGTGCTTCTGAGAAAGAAGGTCCTTACTCAGGGGGATGCACCAGGGAGGGGCTGTTGCGAGGAACGTGAGTTCCGAAAACCAGGTCTGGGTGTGCCAGTAAGATGCAACCAGCAAGACTTGTTCCTCGTCCTCCCTGACCTTGCATAGTGTTTGTTCGAGAAAGCTCACTGAGGAAAATGCTTACTTGCGTAAAGCCTGAGGCCAGCTGTGTGCCAGTGCATCCGTGCCAAGGGGGACCTCAGTGCCAAAGCAGTCGAGGCCCTGTCCAGAGCCCCAAGGCTGCCTGCCCATTTCATGTTGCACCCCAGCCTGTACTGGAGGCATCCCTCATGACAATGACAGGACACTTGTTCTAAAGGCACTCCGGCCCGTAGAAAGGCAAGGTCTGTCCAGGGGCTGAATGTGCCATGCCTATCTGGGGACTCAGGAGTGTAACCAGTACTGAAGTGGTCTCATATGAAGCAATCCGAGTGGTGTGACTGTGGCTGTAGATGCCATATGCCCCAGGAGCCTCTGAAAGTGTTTCAGTGTTACCACTGTCCTGCCTCTGAAGGAACTCAGGCAGTTCAGCACTGACTGGGCATGCTCATTGGTGAGATGCACCATCATACTAACTGAGTCTAACTCCACACCGAGAAAAGAGATTCTCTGCACTGGGGAGAGCTTGCTCTTTTCCCAGTTGACCCAAAGCCCCAACTGGCTGAGGTGTGGGAGCACCAGGTCCCTGTGATCGCACAACTGCTTTCGCGACTGGGCCATGATGAGCCAGTTGTCGAGATAGTTGAGGATCCTGATGCCCACTTCCTGCAATGGGGCAAGGGCGCCCCCACGACCTTCGTAAATACACGAGGGGACAGGGACAGCCCGAAGGGGAGTACCCTGTACTGCCATGCCCGACCCTCAAACGCAAACCATAGGAACGGCTTCTTTCAGGTCGACCACTGCAAACCAATCCTGGGGCTGGATGCATCTGATAATGCACTTCTGCGTTAGCATCTTGAATTGGAGCTTGTGAAGGGCCTGATTCAAAACTCACAGATCCAGAATTGGTCGAAGGCCACCGCCTTTCTTGGGCACGATGAAGTAAGAGCTGTAAAACCCTGACTCCATCTCGGGTGGAGGGACAGGCTCGATTGCATCCTACACCAATAGGACAGCAATCTCCTCATGCAGGACAGCTGCGTCTCGGACTGCCACCAAAGTCTCGAGTAGTAATGCTGGGTATCTGAGTGTCGGAGTGCCACCGAAGTCTCGATGTGAGTGGCACCAAAGGATGAGTCAGCGGGACGGGTTGGACAGTGCAAGCCATGCTCCCAAGTGCCGTGTGAGTGGCACCAAAGGAACAATCGACATGTCTGCAACGGTGGGAAATTATGCTCTACTCAGAGCAGGACTCCTTGTGTCACCAGTGATGCATGGGGAGGCGTTGCGTCCCCGAACCGCAATCTCTTGACCGCTGGCAACAGGGGGCTTTTTGGGCGAGAGTGAGGAGGCAGCACGTCGCTTACTGTCAACCCATGAGCCTGACGGCCTGGAAGAAAAGGAAACTGCTCTTTCTTTGAAAATGTGGTGGGAAAGAAATAGAAAAATCCCTCCTCCAGGGGAAGGAGCGGTGCTGTCTTCACCACCTCCTGTAGAAGAGCAGTTCCTCGCCTCTCTGGGCCATCCGTGTCAGGGCCTCTTCGTCGTCTTCTAGGAGGACTTAGGGGCCAGCTGTAACAAGGGGGTGCCACACTCCTGTGTGGGGCTCGACGCGTTGGCCTTGTCGTGGTCTTCGCATGGGTCTGGGTGTTACGTGTGGGTGGTTGGGCTTGTTTTTTTATTGGCATGTTGAGGAGTGGCCCACAGCGGAGCGGTGGCAGCTGGAGGATCACGCCGTGGCAAGATGTGCTGGATTGCCTCAGTCTGTCGCTGCACTGCCGAGAACTGCTAGGCAAAGTTCTCAACAGTGTAGCTGAATAGCCCAGCCTGGGAGATGGGGGCATCAAGAAAGTCAAGAACTTTGTCGACATCCCTCACCTCTGCCAGTTTGACCAATAGATGGCGCTCTTGGGCCACAAGTGCAGACATCGCCTTTCCTGAGGGACCACGCTGTAGCCCTTCATCACCCAGAGAACAAAGTCAGTTGCCGAGCACAGTTCCTGCCATCATTTCTGACTCTGATTCGGCAGTGGCGACAACACCCAAGGGGGGCAGCCCCACCGAAACTTCATTCTGGGAAGATGACAGCCCATACCTCGATGCCGTGATCGACAACTGATCTTCCTGTGGCACACCGAATGGAACGCTGAGACCACCGCGAGATGGCTCAGACCAATCACCGGGAAACCACACAGGACAGTTTCTGTGGGAGGAGTGAGAGATCCACGGCGAAGGACCCTGCAGAGAAGCTCTCACTGTATTCCTCAGATCACCCAAAGCACCAGCCGGCGGTCCCCTGCTCGTGGCAGAGAAACCAGGACCGGTGACAGAAGGTGCCCCTCCGCTCCTCTAGAGACGTGTTTTTAGAAGCTGAATTTCTTTGAACTTGAGCGCCAGGTTTTAGAATGATGTGTTATGCTCGACAAGATGCTATAAAGACCTGAGACGAGAGTGCAGCATTTAAACACAAATTCAAAGTCATCCGCAGCACATATAGTTTGAAATACAATGGAAAAGTACAGCAGTGGAATTAGAAATGCGTTCTGAGTGAATGACCCTACTAAAAGGTACTTAGCAAATACAGATGGCAGAGTAGCTATTGAATAAAACAAAATCGCATAGGCAACAAATTCGAAAATCTGACATCCAGGAAATAATATGTCTTAGGCAGCAGTTTTACCACAAATACAGACAAGTTATACCACCACAACCAACAGAAATACTTAATTGTGTCTGCTTCACAATGAAACACAAGCTTATTGAGTTATTGAACGTTATTTGAGATTCATTTTTAACAGTTTAATAGTTTTATGTTTTTAAGTTTTGAAAAGTTGAAAAGAATAAGAATATAGGAATATAGTAATATAATCATCTAACTATGACCATCTAGCCGTCTATTAAACATTAAAGAATTATTTCATCATACCTTTAGCTTACTCAGTAGTGATGCATTCTTAGTCGAACCGCTTGCGCGGAAAGTTTGTGTGTCAGATGTAACAATTAAAATGCGACTTTGTGAAATGGACTGTCCTAAATTATTGCTATAGTAGCATTATATTAATGTTAGAAAGCTTGTGTATTTGGCAACTTTTTCTTTTTTAAATAAACCATTATATTTCATAAATAAAATCAATTTTCACACTCATTTTGAGTGAGGGGGCGGGATAGTCAGAGTGAGGGGGTGACGCCCCCTCATGCCCCCCCGTGGCACCGGCCCTGATTTATACCCGTATACATGGGGAGTGGCCCAGCATGCAAAATCCACGGGCTCCCAAGTAAGACCCCTAATGTCGTCACGACAATTCGACTTGAGTTCTCTTTTGATGGATTTCAAAGTTGGTTTCTGAAGTTTTAGTGTTTTAGTGTCAGAAACAAGAGCTGAATAAGTCAGCAGAACATGTAGAAACACGTGAAGATTACGAGAGTGTTAGATACCTGCAGACATGTTTCAAGATTTATTATTCATCATATCCCATTCTCCAGAACAGCTTGTACCGTATGACCCTGCGTGCAGCTTTATAAAAGATACAATAACTTTGTGCAAGTCGATCTCAAGACAGGAAGTACATATCACTCTAAACAATAGAACAGAGAGACTTTCTCACGTTCAGCATCTCTTGATCAGACATCCCTGATTTCCACACCGTGCTCAGATTACAGCTGGCTATTATAAAACACAATAGCTATCGGGAAGTATTTTTCCTATTTTTCTCCACTGATGCTTAAATGTCTAACTTAATGGAGAACAGAGACGCAGAGGATGTGATGATGATCAAAACAAAGAGGGGAACAGCTAACCTAACTGACAATGCGAGTTTTGGATTGTAAACATGAACAATAAAAAAGATCCAGCCATGAAGTTCAAACAAAGACAAGAAACCAAAATGACAATATATATATAAAAAAAAAACAGAGAGAGAGAGACTGCTGAGCATTCAAAAGATCTAAGCAAAGGAAACCAGAGAGATGAGAGAGATTTCCTGTCTGCTGTGTTGGACAGAGGGAAGGTAACACCTGAAGGTTGGCTACACATTCCTCAGACTTATGTAAACTGCTCCGCAGACCCACACACAATTGCACAAAGCACTATGTTTCGCACAGAGAACAGGTTACATGTAGGCGTATTTTGTCTTGAAGAAATCTCACCCATGCACTGAGAATCGTTCAGAGGACTACTGAAGCTCATGTGAATGGGGAGAGAAATGTAAGAAACAAATGTGCAAGAAATAAAGCATTCATTCTGAGCCAGTCAGATCACTTGGCTGTTTGCCCTGCTGTGTTTTCACTTCCGTCTCACCTTTTGACCTGCGGTGATAGACTGTCAACTTACTGGAACACACGCAGTGCTTTTCCAAGGGAAGCGTAGTTCTTTTCGATTTGAACTGATATCTGATATGGTGTTTCTCTTCTCTCTTTACCAAAGACATTCCTATAACAGTGACCACAGCCCACATTTAAAGTTGTAAAGAAAAACTTGGTTTTAATGTTTGAACCCTCACATTTCCTGAAAATATCACAATGTGTTTGAGAACTCTAGTAGCTGATAGTGTTCAAAAATGTTCTCTATTTTCTCACTCAAAGTAATAAAAAACATAATAAAATGGAATCACTAAATTTCAGAAATGTGGAATAAATGTGTAATACTTAACCATAATCCTAGTTAAAGGTAAGTAGTTGTCAAAATAAGCTGATACACAAACAATCATGTGTTTTTATGAAAGCTGTACTGGTCCCTGTCTAACCTGTAAACATGAAGCTGAACTATTCCTTTAAGCAGAATGGGAATAAGGGAGATTTACCTCACACGCATTGCATTAAATTGGGCAAAATTATTGTCATTAAACTACCTTTATATTTTATAAAGCATAATAGAAAATCAGAGTGAATTGTTTAATGAGTCTCCAATCTGCAGCCTTGATATGTTTTATGATATTAAGGGTGTTTCAAAAGATTGACTCCTCATTTGTGTGAATATGACTAAGCACTTGTAAGCATCACTTATTTTTTTCTGTCATTGTGTATTTCCAGCGTGTAATTGAAACAGTTCATTCATATATGACATATATACTACATAAAAAAGCAAAAGCATGTGCTTATTTTTTATTTTGCACAGATTTTGTCATGATAAATAAAGGGTAAAAACAACATAAAATTGGTCAACAAGAATTAATTTTTAAATATTAAGCGATATTTGCCTATTAAATGTCATTCAGTTGAATCAAATAAATAAACTGAATGAATGATGAATTTAATATAATATTATAATATATTTTATATAATTTCAATTATGGCTTAAATGAATACACAAATTGTAAATACTTTTAGCGTTATTTAGTTACTGAACACATTTTAAATAATTGTATGACACTTCATACAACATGTTTAATAACAATCACATACAAACAGCGACAGGTCACTTCAGTGCTTTTTTCATTTTTTATGGGACACATAAGGCAAGTTAATTAACTTAAATTAAGTTATTTGGATTTTTTGGTTTTTTGGGATAATATAGGTTATTTGTTTAAGTGATAATTATTAACAGATTCACTGACCCATTAATGGTGGGAGAGTCTTTGTGCCTCGTTCGATCGAGTCAAATCAATACATGCAGTTTCATTGCCAGATTACTAACGGTACAAGCATAAAGCTGACCTCTCACATACATGTGCAAGCGATTCCAAACATACAAGAACATACTCATCCCCTCTAATTTATAATAATGAACATTAAAAACAGGTTAGAATAAATTAACCTGTATGGTACTGAAAACATTTGAAATTTGGTGCACTGTAATTTTAACAGTAAAACACTGTAAAAATGTTACAGTAAAAACCTGTTAATTGGTTAACTCTGTTTCTTTACTAGAACTAACCTAATTTCATGTCATTTTACAGTAAAATACTGTTAAATGTAAAGTTTGTGAAAGAAATAAACTTACATTCCCAGAATGTCCTGTGTGGCAACTCACATTTGATGGTATTTAATTTAGATAATTGTGTTTTTGAAAAGTTTTCTGTTATTTATTATGTATATTATGGTTTTATATTACAACTATTGTTTTTTAAATCATGTTTATTGCATTATTTTAGTGTCACATGTGTAATGGTGTGTTTGTATTTGTGTGTATGACACTGTGCACCTTCTATATTTTAGTATTATATTAGTATTTACTTGTGGAAAAGTTTTCTCTTTACCTCCTTGTATGATGGTTGTCAGTTTATGTTAATGGTACAAACGTTTTAGCAACAGCCTTGGCATTGCTAATTCAGCAGAAAAGGACCGTTGTTGGACAGTTTTTTTTAAATGACTATTTTAAACTTTGAAATGTACGTTTTTTTTTACAGAATTATTCTGGCTTCCATAGCTACCAGGTTTTTTTATTTTTTTTTACCTTATTTTACAGTGTATTTTTGTTTTCATTATAGAAAATATATGTGTTAACCTCTCATGCTGTCAGCATAAATTATATTCTGTCACATGTTCTTCATTATTGGTTACACACACGCACACTCGGTTCCGCATTTCGATGACTGGAAAAGCAGTTTGCTCATTTAAATAATTTCACATTCATTCCACAAAAAAGCACATTTCATTATTTATGAGTAACTGCTCTGTTTTCAGCTTCGATTGATTTCTCTGGAAAAATAACATAGTGGTTTGGTCAATAAGTCACGTGTGAGGAGTCTTGAAGGCCAAGAACAATTATCCAGACTTTTCTATAGAAGCCTTCAGCCTGATTAGAGCTGGCCATTGAGAAATACTACAAACTACATTATTGTAAAATCTGACTTCCACAAGAAGGGGCTATCATATTTACAAACAAATGATAATTCATCTATGCAAAACAGAACTCAGAATCCAAATTGTAGCTATGAACTCTTAAAATAATTTTGATTCAGCCAGATTTACTGAATAGAATGTGTCTGTGTGCTTGTCACTGCATGTGCAACTTGCATCTAGCCTGACAAATGTTAATTCTTTTTCAAACAATTGAAGAAAAATCTACTCCATTATTTTAGTTGGTTCATTAAAACCTATTAAAGCAAAAGATAGTATTGATAAATTGGCTTACAGACCATTTTAACAGTATTTTCTGCTGAGTTTAGTACACTGTGCAAAGCAGAAATAGGCTGAAACTGAACTGTACCGCTATAGCATGCAGTATAAAACCGACCTTAAGCCTCAATAAACAGTCTGACCTTTCAAAAATGCATTAGTAGTCTTCTGAAATGCATTAATGAGCAGTCACGGCATGTTAAAGTGACTGCTAGTGCGTCGTCTGTAACACTGACGCAAATGGAACAGCCATTATACAGTGTATCTTCCTTCCTGAAAATATTCCAAAATACCACAGCCACAAAATAGAAGGCCTACCCATTATTGTAAATATATTTGAAAGATACAAAAAAAAAAAAAAAAAGAACTCAACAAAGGAAGACAAATTAAAACAATAGCATAGAAAAGTTTCATGATATCACAGTTTAGAAAGATGGAACTGTCATTGTCTGGCAAAGAAAGAGTGCAAGAATTTCCTCACAGTAGTTCCACCTCTCTAAATCACATAATCATTGATGATTTGTATCATTACATATCTGAGCATTCACAGCAGCAGGCGCCTGAGACATCTTCTTCTTCTTCTTGCTTTATAAGTGCATTACTGCCACCTATCTCTCAAATGGACCATTGGCACTCTATCTACAATCTCAATTAGAAGTGTCAATGGTCCATTTGAGAGATAGGTGGTGGTAATGCAAGAAGAAAAAGAAGATGCCTCAGGCACCTGCTGCTGTGAAGCGCGTTCACAAGAGCTCTAACAGTTCGGACATTGCGTGAATCAGAGGTAAAAAATGATATAAATACTATTCAGTTTCTTGAACAGACCAGTCGTTTTGTGTCTTTACACATCAATGTATCGTCACGAGCCGCATTTGGATTTGTCTGTGCATGTTTTTTTACTATTGCCATGCATTATACAGCTGAGAGACTGCAACAACTGGAGTTAAAAATCATAATTTGTGTTCTACTGAAGAAACATAGTCACCTACATCTTGGATGCCTTGGGGGTAAGCAGATAAACATCAAATTTTCATTTTTGGGTGAACTATCCCTTTAAGTGACTGAATGCCAGTGGGCGGGGCTTATGTCTATGTGTCGCTCTGGAGGCAGTGTTTATGCAAACGATTGCACCCGGATGATTTCACCTTGCACCTCGGATCAAAATGAGCCATTTTCTGAGGGTTTTTACATAAATCCATTTTTTTATTGATGATGAGGATATTTTAAGTTATGAAACTTGCAGGATGTATTACGCATACAAACATCTCTTCTATGTCAAAAGATCAAAGCAAATTTGGTTTCTTATTTCATGACCCCTTTAACAAAGAAACACAGTCAGTCATCACCCGCAGAGATAACACTATGAATTCTGCAGCAGTTTTATTTTATTTACCCTAAACATTTAAAGCTAAAGTGTGTTACTTTTTTAATGTTGAATATTTTCTGCAATCAAAGCTTACTATATACAGTATAAGTGCCTTTAAGTGGCTTCCATTTTTAAGTCAACATACATATTTCCCTGTAAGGTGCAAACAACATCACTCTGTTGTGCTTTAAAACTCAATTTGTTAAAGCATCCAGAGCAGTCTAAGACAGCAACATTTGCAGAACCAATAGTGTGAATGTCTAAGAAATTCTAGCAATTTTTACTTTAGCTTTAAATTTAAGAAACTTGTAACTCATATTTAACACCCTCTGTTTCCACATAAAGTTCTAAAATAATATCATTAAAAAAATCATGAAAACTGATTTTTTATAAGCTCTCTCTCTTTTAAATGTTTACCATCATTCTCGTCTATCCCACTTGGCTGTCATCATGATCTCTATTTTGCTTCACATCCTTCCTCTCATTTTGTTCTACTCAATCACAATAAACAAGACCAAAATAAAACTCTTGCCAAGTGTTCTTGGAAGCACTAATCTCTAACTTTACCTGGTATTCTGCATCTGGTCTTTTTCCCAGATATTTTAGAGCTGATTTGACGAAGTAACAACTGTTTTTGATCGTTCCCTGTGGGGTGGGAGGTCAGGATGAGATCAGCTGGGACTTGAATCATTGTGAATGACTAGATCTGGTAAACTGGGCCAGTTTTCCAAAGCATGGAAAGCACTACGTGAACCTCATGCTGATGTGTCACGTTAGGACAAACAGAATCCCGCAAATCCTGCAATTGTGTGCTTTTGTAAGCGTGTGTGCATTGGCAACGAGAAACATCTGACTGGTCTGAATTACCAGAAATATGGTGAAATCCTGGCCCCAGGGAGACCCGTGGCACACTTACACGAACACTCCTTTTTTCTCCTGAAGTGACAACAGACGGTCAGTTAAATAGCTATGTTGCATAAACCCAAAGTGACTGCCTTGTGGTTTGCTTTTTTTTGGTACATTCTCCAAAAAGTTCTCAAATGCTTAATAAATCAAATAAAGAAAATGCATAATAATTACTGTTATAATAAATAACATTATCACTAGATGTTTAATAATATTGATAGTCAATTAAAATGTATTTAATAAACTGTATTCTTATGATTATCATTATCAAATATAACAAAAATAATATAATAAAATAATCATCATTAATAAAAATAATAATAATAATAATACAATATAAAATGTTTGCATTTTTTAAATATATAAAAATAAAGAATAATTTTTGTTGTTGTTTCTTGAGGTAATAATAACAAAATCATTATTGCTTGATGTTTAATAATAATGACAGTCAATTCAATTGTTTCTTTTAAAAAATGTATCATCAATTAAAAAAAACTCCAATAACAACAACAACAATAATAAAAATAATACTTATAATTATTATTATTATTATTGCAACATAAAAATAATAACAACAATTATTATTATTATTACATCAACATAAAAATAATAACAATTATTATTATTCATAATAATAATAATAATAATAATAATAATAATAATAATAATTAGTTGAATAATTTCCAGAAAACACTCAGCAGGGCAGGCACTTTGGCTTGCCAATGTAAGCCAGTCAAATTGTTCCACTCCACACTCGGTAAACCATTTCTTTCTGGACTTTGTGCATGAGGCAGTGTCACATTGGAACAAAAAGGGCTTCATTCTACTCTAAATGTTTGTCTAAGGAGATTGCATGGCTGCATGCTTGATTTTATGCACCTGTTAGTAAAGGGTGTAGCTGCAATAGTCAAAAATAGTCATCAACACATCACCACAATCACGCCATTTTAATGACACTTTGTAGGTCAAACATCTCGGCACCATCACAGAAAGCCAGCGTTCTCTATACTTTCCTCACACATAAGTTCAGTGAGACTAAACTGTGCAAATTAAGCATAATGCTCTCCGCATAAAAATACAGGCCAAATTCCACAAGGAGCAGTGATGACTGTAACAGGCCAGTAGGTCTGAAGAGCTGCATTTTCTCTGTGACGCCACGGCGGGGGCAGCCAATAACAGCTGCTCCATTCTTTTAAAAACATTGATCTTACAGCACTGAGTCCATTTATCCGGGAACATATGCAAACGCTCCAAAACAACACAGCTGTTTCCATGGCAACGGCAGGGCTGGGGCCACACAGACAAATGAGTTCTATTTCATGTAGGCTGAGATTTCTTAACACACAGTATAAAAAAATGAGCAAGCAAATCGCTTTGTTTACTTAACATTTTCTTTCAAAAGCACACATGGCACAACTTTTCCCCGAAAAACTAGTTGCTGGAAAATTACTGCGTTACAGCATGTTGAGATGTATGTTGCAACATTTATGAGCTCTAAGCAGCTCATATCAGATTTTTGCGTGCAAAACTCTAAATTCCTCTTTAGGTCGTTAGAATTAATAGAAATGATGTCACAAAAACACAGACAAATGGCCATAAAATAATCTGTTAGATCAAAATGCTTGGGAAAAGCTTAGTTCAATTATATCAAAGCACATATTATAGTCCAAAGGTCTTAGATTATTGATAGTTTGAATAGTTTAATACTTTAAATGCAATCATTTCCATAATAATGCAAAGTTGTAATAGAATGTAATGCATTTTCAGTGAGATGTCAGACTCTTGGACTCCGCTTGTTTTTCAGCAATTTATGCTGAGATACAATTGACACATGTTCAAGTACATTAAGAAATAATACAGATTATTATAGAAAGTTCAGTCATAAATGATAAAGCTCTAAGTAAGAATCAGGACAGCCCATTGTTACTAAGTGTACACTCTTCAATCCTCCATGGCTTTTTTAAAATTAGCAACACTAAGTCAGAAGAGAATATGGTACGTCATTTTTTTGATGATTGACTTCAAGTTTTTTGACCCCAGTTCAGAGTGGAGCTGAGGACTCACAACAAGCACAGGAAAGGAGAGATGTTGAATGATTAACTGAAGAGAAAAATACAGAAAAAAAGAAAAGGGGAAGCAGGAGGGGTTTTAATAGCAATGATGTTAACAATGGCAAAACCCAAAGGTTTTCTCTGACTCATTCTCGCACATGTGGTCCAGAAGTCCCAAACGGAGCTTTGGACTCCACTGAAGTTTCATTGAGAGACACTGGTTTGTGGAGATCATATCTAAACCACCAGAAAGAAAGAAACCTCAGAAACTTACTGTAAATGTGGGAGATTTTAGCAGACCACCCACTGAGACTCACAGAATAGATGATAAACCTTTGACAGTTACAGTAAGTATAACTACGCACACACAGGCAAACAAAAGAAAGAAAGGAACCCAGAATGGACGAAATACGCTGTGGATGCCGGCGTCTTCCTTTAGTTCTCATGGATTTAGGAACTTTTGATTTCCAGGACAGCTCACACAGGCCATGAGACAGAGCGAGAGATGTGAGTCACCCTCAGGAACAGATGTGCCCTCTCACGCCACCCGTTTCCATCATCAGTGCGCATCCTGACTCAAGCTTTAACCTTTGGAAGCTTATTTCCATCATGGAATAAAAAATTTAAAATAAAAAAAAAATCAGACTTTTTTTTTCTTTACGTTTGGAGTTATCTCACAATTCTGCCCTTTTTTAACAATTGTTAGAGGTAAACTCAGAATCTTTTGCAACTTTCAGTTGTGAGATATAAACTCACAAACGCAAGAATAACTCATAACTATAAGATGTAGTCTCACAATACTGAGTAAAAAACTCAATTGTGCGATGCAAATTCAGAAATCTGAGGAATAAAGTCATTATGAGAGACAAACTCAGAATCTTTTTGGGTAGGTCTATACCGTCTGGCTGTTGTCAGACTCCTCGTGCAAACAAAAATCTCACTGGATTATTACAGTTAATGGCAAAATGAATGTTTGGAAATGTAAACTGATATTTCTTACTGACACACTACAGCAAAAGATAGACATAACTGACTTAAAACCATTTTTTAACTGGTGAAAATACTAGGCCCGGTCTCACAGACAGGGTTTAGCTTAAGCCAGGACAAGGCCTAGTCAAGTTAAATTAAGATATTTAAGCAACTTTTATAAAAATGTCTTAGAAGAAAACTTTACAGGTGTGCATCTTGAGACAGAACAACAACACTGACATAATTTAAGGTATGTCAGAGCAAGATATTTTCAGTTGTGACAGCTCATACATGCATTTTAGTCTGGGACTAGCCTTAAGCCTTGTCTGTGAAACCGAGGGCTAGTGTTATAATGGCCACCACTGTAAACTATAGTAAAAACACCCCTCATAATTATGAGTTAAAAGCTGGATACAAGTCGCAACTACCTTTTTTTATTAGCCCCACTATGACTTCTAAAATGTTTGTGTGCATAAATGGGTAAACTAGTCAAAAATTACTTCTTCATGCTATTTAAATCTGCATCAGCAAACAGGAAGACTAATTATGTCATTTGTACTATACAGGAAGCATTTTAAAAAAGATAAAGCAAAGCAAGTTAAAATACAATACGGCTATGGGACAAAGGTCTGTAAACAGGCCACAGCCCAGTCAAGTTACAAAATACTGCTATTGTACATAAAACCTAATGGCTAACTACACTGCACAAGTCTGCAAATCAGAAACCATATAATAGCAGTAGATTGTATTTATTTAAATCTGGAAATAAACAAAGTTAAAACTAAGAAATAAATGCAAAATGTGTTTTTGACTTAGACCACCTGAGTCAAATTACCCTTTGGAGACGCCATTACCATGCAGGTTTACTTAGGCTACTTTTTACAGCCTGCACTGTGAATAATTAGTCATATCATAAATACAAATTTGAAACATCTGTGTTTTATTAGTTCAATCAGATTGTGTTTGTCTACAATTATGAATTAGACCAGGCCACATTTTATGAGTAATAAGTGAAGAAATGCAATTAATTCCAAAGGGCTTACAAACTTTTTCTTGCAACTGTAAATGTTTGATCATGTGAACTCTTTGTACAGATGCTCAGATGTTCTTGACATTAATGCTTTCAGGTGATGTTAAAGAAAAAGACATTCTGAATTGGTCCTTTCTGGACTATGTTATGGTGTAAGGGTGTTTATTTAATTATTTTTTTTTTTGGTACTCTTGTAGGTTTCAGGCAAAATGTGGATCACCTGATTCAATAAGTAAGCGGGAGATATAAGTATTCCAGTTACTGGCATGAGGGGGCATGTGGAGAAGTGACATCATCTCCACCAGGTGTTGGATTGCCTCGCTTGACGGGATCTGTCGTTTTGCCGTGTTCTCTGACTTTTCAATTGTCATTTAATGTTATGGTATATTATGTGGACCCCCTAGAATTATGTAATA